>NC_133529.1:31503118-31621579 GCF_048544455.1 Silene latifolia | reverse complement strand
GGTTCAACTATAGTTCACTAGGTGTGGTTCATTTATGATTACTAATCTCCTCGATGATTACTAATTCGTGAAAGTGGCAATTGAAATCCTGTTTAACTAAAGGTGAAATTAAGCCTCCTGAGTTTCATATGTAGTAATTAACCTCCTTAAATTTAACAAAGGGTGAAATTCAACCCCTCTCAATTTCTCCTCAAAATCTCATGAAAAAATCAATTATTAACTTATACACTCAGATTTTTATACGTATAAAAATAAGTATACGACATATACATTGCAACTCTTTTCTCTTTTATCCTCAAGTCTAACTGAGTTTGACTAAACTCATTTTTTCTAAAGTTCTACATCTCTATCTCCCTCGTTTCTCTGCTAAACACCAAATAATTTCTTGAGCTTGATTGTTTAACTACAAATCTCAATCAATAGAAGTGTAGGATAAAAAAACCGCAAATTCATATGAGAAAAACTTGTATCTTTAGTTTTCAATTACTTGATGAAGTAATCATCACTTTACATTCTCTGCCATGGCATCATGAATTGGGCAAAAAAGTTGTGGAATACAATTTGATGTTTGATCAACAATTGCTTGATGCATGTGATAGATCATAGCTCAAAGAATAGTTCGTACAAGAGTAAGATCTCTTTTCCCATTTCTTCTTTTAGTTAGCCTTGTTTGAGACCGTCTTAACTCAAGATCTCTCCTAACCTCCTTTTATTTCACCTCTATTTTTAACAAGTGAGAGTCGTCTTAAGTTAAGACGATCTTAAATAAAAATTGGTGTTATGTTTAGTTAATATTGTTAATTTAATCGACTTTGTAAATTTGAAGCAACCATTTTCTAGAGTTTGTTTGCTAAATCCCAAACTCCTGCCATCATTCTATCCCACTGTAAATTTGTTTAGATAAGAAAAGGGTAATAATAGAGCACTAATAATACTAGCAAAATGTTAAGAAACCAGTACATGAATTGGTATGCTAATTGAAGAAATCCTTCCATGTCTCATACACATATCAATTTTCATCAATCTAGGAAAAAAGCGTGCCAAATGCAACATCTACAAAAAATGGAGATTAAAGCGGTATTCAGTTTTGATTGCAAAAGAGAGAAAAAAAGTGTCAACAGCAATATCTGTGGAAAATGGAGACTAAAGCGGGATTCAGCTTTGGTTGCTTTGTGACGGATTCACAGGTACCTTATATTTGCATGTGCGACTCTTATGCCCTGGTTCCTTACAATTAGAGCATAGTTGTTTTCCGCCTTTTGGAATTCTATATGTATTTGTCTTGCTCTTGCGTTCCCGTATGCTCTTTTTCTTTTGTTCGGAGGCCTTCCGTACTTGACTCTTGGATCACTGGGTAAAATTTCTCCTCCATCAATTTCATGCCACATGCTTTGGCCATTTAATGGCTCCAAAGATAATCTATATGATGTCTCATAAGCTTCCTTACTATACCAAAATGACACATAACTCTCTGGATTTTCATTCTTTGAGCAAATTGTTGCGGTTGCATGTTCACAAGGAATCCCATTTATATCCCAATATCTACAAGTATAAACTCTTTCATGTAGCTTCAATGCAAATGTGAGCATACTATTGTGAACATGTGCTACTTCATACACATTTTCACCCGCTTCTATAGCATTCCAGTTCCTTGTAACTTGCATGTGATCATTTATTGTTGCTAGAACTCTAGGTGTAACAATTCCCTTACATTTAGCACCTTGTTTTTTCTTCTCCACCATTCTACACATAACCTTACGCCTTATTTCTTCTAGCATGGTTAAAATAGGTTTTTCTCTAGTTTCAAGGATCCATGAGTTGAACTGCCATATTATTGCAAGTAACCCCTGTGCACGCCCATCTTTTATAGAAGCATCTACAAAATCTTGTAACATCTCTTGAACGCATTTCTAGATGAGCTTTTGGACTTTGTTGTTGTAACTCGCTCATTGCGTAATTGAAACCTTCCTCTATGTATGATTTCAGGGCTTTCCAAAATAGCTTATGTAAAGGAGCACCTTTAACAATCTTAATCCAGTTAGTGAAAATGTGTCGTGCGCATAATCTATGCTCGATTCAGGTAACAAGTCAGCAATTGCAGGCAACAGACCTTGGTTTCATTTTTGAATAAAATGTTAATAGTATTACCTAGAAAATAGATCAATTTGTATGAGAGAAAAAAAAGATACCACAAACGTACCTTTTGTTGATCAGATAATAAAGTCCAATTTTCACCAGTTTGAATTTGTAGATCCTCTATAAGGTGTCTAAGAAACCAAGACCAACTCTCTTTAGATTCTGATTCTACTACAGCCCATACGACGGGGAACATTTGATTGTTAGCATCCCTAGCAGTGGCACATAATAGCTCGCCTTTACAATAACCTTTGAGAAATGCGTCATCTAAACCAAGTATTCTTCTACAACCATCCATGAATCATTTCCTTATAGAAAGAAAGCTTATATAGAACATATGGAATTGAGGAATTGAGCGTGATATATGAGGCTTGAGGGCTAAAAAAACACTAGTACCCTTATTGGATCTCGTCAATTCATGCATATAATTTCTAAGGGAACCATACTGTTTTTGTACTACCTTTGCACAAGCGGACAATGCATTTTTTTAGCACGAGAAGCTTGCCATCTATCAATTTTTACACCATATGTGTCTTCGACATCTTTCATGAACATTGTCAATTTCCATGTAGGATGTTTAAGGAGCTTATCTTGGTATTCTTCAGCAAAAAAAAGTATTGGCCCTTTTATTGATCTTATTTGGCGCACATGTATGAACGTCTTTGTAACACCCCCTCATACCAAGGTACCTTACCAAGGATTACCCTAGTATGAAAGGCTGTTACCATCTCGATTGCCCGAGGTTAGTATATCAAAAACAACAATCCAAAACAACTTTAATAACGTATAAAGAGTGTAACGATTACATAATCTCAGACCAACTCAAAGTAAAAGCGTAAGGAACTCAATGCAACTGAGATCAAAGACAGCTAAACTCGTAACATCGAAAGCTAGACTCGAAGTGATGACTCCCCATGACTGTCCCATAGCTAAACATATGCATTACCTGTCATAATCTGCTCACCATCCCCGAATGGATCACTGCAGGTTTTACAAAACAACAACACGGGGTCAGTACCGCTCAATCAAGATAAGACAAACAAATAATGTAACCGGCTGATCATCCTCCACAGTAACCGACTACACACCGAAGTGTGTAGCCCTGCCAGATTACCCATCGCAACAGGTAATCCACTACGCCAGTGGGTGACCGCAGCCCATCCCCACCAAGTCCAGCTCATCAACGAGCGACTAACAATCCCTGTCCCTTAATGTGCACATCCCCTCCCATGACGGGTTCCACGGAGGGCGAACTAGGGTGTGAAACCACTCCCGCAAGTGACTCCACCACAATCACACAACACCACAGCATCACAGCTGTCACAACACCACAACCGTCACAACACAACCACATCACCACCGCCATCACAACACCCATACTCCGATAATCAGCAGATAACAACAATTACAACACAAGCACAGTCTTAAATCAATTAACAGTAACTAAGTAAGGAAACCCTACCTTTTCGCAATCCGCTTACGCTGCAATCAACCATACAAATGCATAACAAATACCACATCGTCACCTACACCAACAATCACATAATACAATCACTAACTGCAAAACCCACATTTCCCCCAATTCATAATCAAGAACAAACCCTAAAATATAAATCAATGAATATGAAGATGGGGACTTACCGACGATGAATCAAAAGGAATGAATGCAATTGCTATGATCACCCACACACAAGGAGAGATTCGGAGATGATTAGGGCGTCGGAGAATGTTTTTAGGTTTGTAAAGCGTAATTAGAAACTGTCTAGCGTAATATATATAATGCCCTAATCATTTCCAAATTAAACCGCAGAAAAACACTCGACAGACCGGATACTCGGTCGAGTATAGAGTATACTCGGCCGAGTACCCTCTACTCGGTCGAGTATTCCACATTACTCGGCCGAGTATTCCTAGCTAGGCAGTAGCCAAACAGGGACCACGACACACTTTACTCGACCGAGATGCCATACTCGGTCGAGTACCAGCCTATAAAATCCGTAGTATTACAGTCTTCCCCCCCTTAAAAAGAACTTCGTCCGCGAAGTTCCAACCCAACCTATAAAACATGGACACCTAACACTAACTCCACCAACCACGCTTACTAGATAACATATCCTCTCGATATTTACTCCATAATATTATCGAATAACCACAATACAATGTTGCCAACCTTGTCTCACTTCCGTAACACTCACTAGCAACTCAATACCAAGACAACACTAGTAGAAAAACTCCCTACGGTGGCGGTTATAAATGACCTTTTATGGCGGTTTTTAGAGATTTAGGGTGCGTCGTTTATCGCGGAGTCGTATAAACTTTACGGCGGTTGTAGACGGTTGTTGAACCGCCGCTATAGCTCTCCTATAGTGGCGGTTTTTATACAAAACCGCCATTTTAAACCTATCTAATACGACGGTTTTTAACCAAGAACCGTCATTGTAATTCATTAAAACCGCCACCATAGGTATTTCAAAAAAAAAATTACCACTCAAACTCGATACTACATGTTATCTATAACGTCGGTAGTAGCATTAGAACCGTCGCGAAAGGTTAGTATAACGTCGATTGTAACTTAGAAACCGCCGCTATATGTAATTATAACGTCGGTTGGTTGGTGAAGAACCGCCATTAAAGGCCTTTTTTTAAAAAAAAAATTTAACCTTTTGACGTCGGTTTTAATGAAACCATGAAACCGCCGTAATAATTATATATCTTTTCTTAAAAAATAAAAAAATATTTCTACGAAAATTTCAGCAGCACCTCCCCATAAATTTAATGGTTCCAAATACTATATAAACCAAACAAAACCTGTGAATAGAAATGTAATCACATTTCTAATATTTCAAACAACACAAGTCCAACAAACTAACATTCATGTGTCATCACATCCAACAAAATAACATCATCACAATCACCAAAGATACATCCAAGTGTATGAATAACACACGCCTTAGTTGATAAACTAATCTACAAGTTCTCTAAACATTTGGTAGCCCACTCTTCTTTGATCTCAAAAATATCTCCATCAGACATGGTTGAATCTGCCATAAGCTATAGTTGACAAATAGATCAATGAGTAAGAGAATAAAGCTAGAACTAGATAAATAAACCATACCAAAAATTTAAATAATAAATACCTTCTCAAATTGTTCTTCTTTGCTTCTCGAAAATAAAAAAGTTATGTTATACATCCACTTCATAACATAGTAACCACACTCGTAATCACTTAGTTGTTGAGGACACTAAATTTATAGAAAAAACATGATATTAATTATATAGAATGTAAAATGTAATTATAATTTAAAGTTAGTCGTTACAATATAAAAGGAGTTTATATTTCACTTACCACGACGTCATCTTTTATGATGAGCTTATTATTCTTTCTAGCAAAATTACGCCTTCCGCCGTGAGCACAATGTAAGAACCAAGCGTTTTTGAGTATTCCTTTTATGTCCACTTTCTTTGTTGTTTTTTTATCCGAATCCAAAATATAAATAGTATTTAGCCCCAAACAAGTAACGATCAACATCCAATGGTTGCTACACATATAAGTTCATAATTAGAATTACTATTAATAAATCATATATTATTAAAAGGGTTTTTCTATAATGTGCCCAATAGACACATGATAAGGCTTATTAAAATTCAAATTAATTGTCTTAATTAATTTATTTTCTCAACTAGAATATTATTTCAGGTTATAAAAGACACAATTCTATTAAAAGATAAGGAGTGTGATAGTTGAGTATAATGCGAGTTAAATTATAGTTCGAAGTAATTAGAGAAGGACCCTAATAGTTGATAGTATTCTTGTTAAATAACCCATAAATTATTACCTCTCATAAAATGCGCCCAAGATATAATTCTTTTCCTCTTGAATCTTCCAAACATGTGCAATATAATCTTCACATTGTCGTCCCCTTTGCATATATTCAGAAAGTTTCACCGGACACATGTATCCGACTACTTTTGCTGCTTCGCTTTCAGTAGCACATTGATGCAGGAAACTATGTACATTGTACATAGATTATATTAGTAAATGAATAATAATACATAACGAACAAGTATAAAAACTACCAGACTAAATAACACAATGTTTTGCAAATAATACATACCTTCCCCAAATTTGAAGCATTACAACATTTAGCCTTTGATTTCTGAACATCTGTCTAATCTCGATAACAGTCAAAAAGCTCCTTGCGCTACCTTCTTTGTAATTATAAACGGACTCATCTATCACCATCTCGATTGTAGCATTTTTGGACAAGGAACACAACTTCTTTTCTAAAGAACGACCAAAAAAACCTAATTTCCCCACCTCTTCCACACTTAGATGTCTAACGTCATCTTGTTCTTCATCACATGATGCCTTATTATTACCTTTTTCCGAGGCCTTTTCAATTGACTTGGCATTCATAATAAAAACAAGTTAAATTGAGCTCATCCACAATATAGTGATTAATTAGTATTAATATAAAAAATGATGATACTTACTTGCTTTCGAAGTTTATTAGCGGACACCCCCTTGTATTTGGATTTGTCTTTTCTCTTAAGATTTCGAGTCTTAAAATTGACCTTAATAACCAAAAAAGAGGAAACAAATTAGAGGTTGAGAAATTATAAAACCATATCTTGACCATATCAAGCTATAAGGAAGAACACTAACAGTGGGCATATCAAGTTTATTATAGCTTGATGCCATTTAAAACTCGAAAACGTAAATAAGTGACTAGTTATCACCATATCAAGCTATAAGGAAGATCAACAAATGCAATATACCAAACACTGAGCACAAACAAGAATACCAAGTTTATTATAGCTGGTCTTGGAGGAAAATACCAAATATCAAGCTATAAGGAAGAACGCTAACAGTGGGCATATCAAGTTTTTTTTTATGGAAGAAATCAGCTTCTCATTAATAAAAGAGAAAAAATTTCTTACAAAGCAACCCTCTAAAGCCACATAGACTACTGAATCATAAGATCAACTACCTCATCTAGGAAACTCTCGCTAACGTTTGCAAATAATCTAATTGAGACAAAATATTTAATCTTATAAACTATCTGCTCAACAGTCATTGAGGACCCATTGAACAAACGCCTATTTCTTTCCTGCCATAGCAAATATACAGCAGCAGCAACACAACACCGAGCCCATCTCTTTCTCCAACCCTTGCCTCTATATCTGGACAGATGAATCAGCTTCTGCCTCAGACAACGAGGCCTTCTAGTGACACCCAACCACAGTAAAACCCGCTAAAACCCGCTGATAAACTGCTGTAGAGAAAGGACAAGCAAAGAATAAGTGAGAAATGTTCTCCATATCTGCCAGACACAAAGAATATCTGTTCACTATGACCATCCCCCTTCTGTTCAGGTTATCAACTGTAGGCAAACCATTTTGAACAGCCAGCCGAGTAATTAGGGCATGTCTAGGCATTATCACAGTGTCCAGCAGAGGCCTTGCCCATTGGAGATTATGATATATGCCATGAAAAACCGAGTAAATCTTCCCCAGTTGCAATTTACCCGATTCACACCAATCCCTCAGCCAAGTTTTTGCAGTCTCAATGGTTCCCGCCTTAGTGATGAATTTATCCCTGATAGATAGCAGAGCTTTCCAGATGGTTGAACTTGAGTTTCTAGGTGTCACAGTCCAACAATCAACCCTTTGTAAGTAGTAATGGTTACACCAATGTACCCAAATAGACTATCATTAGTAAGCCTCCAAAACATTTTCAGTAGTAGGGTTACACCAATCAAGCAGAGATTTCAATGTTTGAACTTGAGCAAACTGAATATGAGGGACACTAGCTGGTTTCATAGCATTCATTGATTATAATTTTTTTGTTATCATAGCATAGAGTACATAGCTTTATTATTTGTCACACAAAAGGATGTAAACAGTTGGAGATTTATATTATAATATACTTAACTTACCCCCAAAAAAAAGTTTATTATAGCTTGATGCCTCAATTACTATGCAACCAAATACGGAACAAAAATGGCGTAACACTAACTAAATAATGGTCAAGAGAAAGCGGAAACACTAACACTAGGCATCTTAGTAAATTCTAAATATTTTTGTGAAATTACCTCGTTTTCTTCTAATAAAACCAAGGATTTGGGCCATTGGGCAAAACTACCTTGTGCATCACCGATCATTGTGAATCCGGTCCACGACAACGGAAGTGGTACATCACCGCATATGACATTGTCGATGGAAACATGAGCATTCTCCATGGTTAATGGTTTGTTGTGTACCATTTTACCTTCTTCCCATGGAAAAACCATTCCATGAGCAACAATGGTCAACTCCTCATTCACATGTAGAGCTAGCTGACAACGAACAGATTCCTACAAGCATTAACATGATCCACAGCATAATCCAACATAATTATAGCATATGATTTAGCAGCATAATTGTAGCCGTACATATGATCCAATAACATAAGCCACTTTAGACAGGGAAGCATCCAAGGGTCATTTGAAGAGTAGAATGGCAACTAAAAAAAAATTGGTAAGTAAATATGCTGGTGATATTACCTTTAATTCAAGAAAAGGTCAATTTGATGAGTAGAATGACAACTACTTATATCTCTTTGATGCGGTGATGGATCCTTAAATGAACCTCCAATATGAACATCTAGACTAGACATTTTCGCCGTCATTTCCGCCCATTTCTTCTCCATCATCATATTCACCACCTCCATGGTTTCTCTTTTGAAATCATCTTTTGCTTCCGACTGCGCCTTCTCAATAAGCAGTAAAACTTCGTCTTCAGAATATGTCTTTCTAGTAGTCCTTCGTGGTGGCTTGCCAAAATATTTCTGGAGACCAACAAAACCGCCAACTCCTCTTGTTCTGCCATATTGTGTTCCGGATTTCCTAATGCTTTGACCAATGCATCCTCAAGTCTTGTAGGAACAAACTCGTCTGTTTTCTCCTTTTCCTTCCAGTGTTTCTAAGAATAAAGAATGATTGGACCGACCTTAACTATCTGAAATATTGCAAATGTAATCTACAAAGGTCCTCACATCGAGAAAGATTTCTAGCTGCATTATTTTCCAAATGGTTGTTTCTACTATTTCTTACGGGTTAAAACCCGCGACTAAATAGATTTTCGTAGTATGCTATTTACTATTATTGATAATCCAACCACAGGTGAAACATTAGAGATGCCTTAGTGACACTGCGGTCAAAAATCAACAATCAGTGACAATAACAAGACCACTATTGATGATGAAACTTGCAAGAAGGATTAACCTCTGAGTATGTGAAGATTTGTCTCTTCCAAATTTCAAGCTAAGACAAGACGCAGTAAACCATCGAGATTGGTTTTACTATGTGCGGTGAAGATTTTTGGGTATCTGAGTTATGGTAGCCTCATAATTTTGGATTCTGATTCATTTTTATAAGATGTTTTTACATTCAAAGTTAGGGGATCCCTGATAGCTATATAATGCTTCGACAACAGGATTGCAGGAGGATATGAGACGGAAAATATCGTTTCGCTGAACCTGTACTGTATTCTGTATTAATGAAACCGACTAGAACAGAGGATTCACTGCTACTTACCGGCCTTTATTTCAACTCTAAAACGTAATGAAACCCATCCTAGATTCATACCCTTTGAACCCTTTAACAACCTCTATCAACACACTATAACTCGACACAAAATACCCCCAAAAACGACTCATACCAAAACGAACAAGGGGCAGCAAATACCTGACTTTAAACACAATATTTTACCAACCTAAAACAAGTACACAATTTATACTAATAGAGATGCTACTTTGTATAATTCAATAATTCATAATTCAATAACACAACAATACAATAACGATTAATTTGAGGATAGTGATAAAGATTTAAATGAAGAAACAGTAATTGCAATTAAATATGGTCAAATGGTACCTTCGATGATGTTGCGGATAAAGGGAGGTGGCTTTGTATCGTTGCTTGTGCGTTGTAGCCGGAAACAACCAGTATAGAGAGGAGTTCGAAAACTATGGGTACCGGAATTGAAATTGGAATTGATGATTGAATTGCGTCAAAGAATAGTCGATGTAATCGGCCCAAACAACAAGTTCTGACGAACTTAATCAATACTACGTCAGAGGGCGGCGTGAGGAAGCAGGTTTTCGATTGTCGGAGTTAAATTGTGAGGGGATACGAGTTTTTGGCGGTTGAAATGAAGAAGACGAAGCAACAGCTCTACAATATATGGTAAAGGGTTTTGGCGGTTCAATGAAATACGTGTTTGTATGCTGAAGGTTTTTGGACTTTTTGGCGGTATTATTTTTGATTTTATAATTTTTCTATTAACGTCGGTTTTAGTTAGAAACCGACATAAAAATATATCATGGCGGTTTTTTAGTCTAAAAATTTATAACTTTGGATTAACTTTTAGCGTCATTTTTAACGTCGGTTGTTAATAGAACCGCCACTATTGAACTATGGTGGCGTTTCCTATTTAGAACCTCCATAAAAAGCTTATGTTATCACGGCGGTTCTTACTTAAACCGCCACTATAAACCTCCAATATACAAAAATATTTCCTTCCCACCAATTTATTGGGCTTTTCGCGTCGTTTCTATTAGAACCGCCACGATAATTGCGTCGTAATAGGTTTTTTTTTCTACTAGTGCAATCCACAAAATAAGATCAACCATCAAAACGAAATGTTACATTCTACCATCCTTAAAACGAACTTCGTCCTCGAAGTTCACTCACACACATTAACATCCTCACACAATCCGTTACTCTCACTCATAAACATCATACTACTACGAGCACTGCCATTACCTGTAATAAAATCGGCAATCGCACAAATCCATCCTTATTCTGCACCAACACTCAACTTCCAATTGCAACTTGTATGACCATCAAACTTTCTTGTCGCATCCTACTCCTCTTAAGATAAATGTTACGTCCTCGTAACTCACTAATACTAGGTCCTTTGTTATACCTCTCATAATCCTCATTACTACTGCATGACAACGATAACCCATTATAACCTCAACACCTACAACCATTCCTATATCCAGGACTCTCTTTCTTTAACAGTTCTCGTGCCTCCAATTATTCTGCACTCCCATAACATACATCATATAATCCTCAGTATAACCACTACTCCATCTCTTCTACATTACCACAACACGACATACTTCTATATACATATACACTCATCTCCACAATCTTATCTCACAATCCTCAAGTGTTACACATACTTACATTAGCTTCTCAAGTTCATCTTCTTTATTACCACTACACCCTTAACTTGACACGATACTAAGTCCTAAAACTCCGTACTCCCTGTCCCAAGGAAAGGTGCTAAACCACTTGTAGTTTCAAGTTCAATACCACACATGTTCCACAATTTCTTTTCACAACTATGTCCACCAATGCCTAATCTAACACAAGATCAAAAGCACTCCAACAACCTCTCACAACGGTGTCCCATTAACAGAATATTCCTATGCCATGACATCAACAACAGCATACCCAACTCTCTCTCATACCATACTCTATTTTCACTCTTAAGCTGACACTGGTAAGAAACATCGGGAAACAACACAACGGTTTATATGTACCGACCGACACTGACAAGAAATAGCAATAAACAAACAACGATCGATGACAACACGAAAATACTCGTATCACAACACGAATTACCGTGCCCAGTGCACAACACCACATCGATAGTCATTGCAACTCTTACAATCTCATAATACTGACTCAGCACAACTTCCTTGACCACAAGACTGTCTTAAAACCGCTCTACTAGATCACGACGCAGCACATTAGACGGGATCACAAATACCAACCTTATGAATATTATCCATACCATGACTCTTGAGGCCGGAACCTCACACCATCACTTACAGATATCATACATACACATATAAGTATAACATATGACGCGGAACACACACATAAAGACTCGTAACTATCACGCCACACCATTACTCGTAAGGCCAGGACCTCACACAAAGTTTTACACACCTCATGGACCCATAATCGAATCTAAATAGCCAATCCTGACCACGTAAGTTACCACTTGACAATGAATACCTCTCATCCGGACTTAACTCAGGTGCCTTTCATAACATATCCTCTCATACACACAATTATCACCCCTCCGGCAAATGTAGCCATAACATTATTGCTCAACTTCCAGCGAGCACCTCATATATCTACATCTTATACTCCCTCACAACCAAACATACTAATCACCTCCACAAGATCAACCTCATTAGGACATCTAACTTCCCTAAAGTAACATCATCCTCAACCACTAGTGACAATACTATGACGCCAACATCCTTCATGTGATTACTCTCTTACTATCACTTCTTAATATAACAATCCGTTTCCTCTCTTTGGTTATCATCCCAAATAACGAACATTCAATCCATCAACAAAATCTACCTCAACATTATTCCCAATTCTATCCTTTATCATATAGTTACCTAACTCTCCACTAGGGATGTCATTGGGGCGGGGCGGTGGTGGATATAGGCTCCCCCGTATCCGTACCCACCAAGAAAAACTCATACCCGTCCCCGCCCCACCACCCGTGGCGGGTACAAGTTTCCAAAACCATCCCCGCCCCAACGGGTGGAAATATAAAACCGTACCTGCCCCGCTTATCCATTAACCCGTTACACCATAATTTTATTCGATAAATTTTTTCGCAAATGTTGATTTAATCATTATTAGTTTCCATTTTTTTTTTTGAATTTATCTTTATAAGTTTAGTTTTTCACCAAAGAAGTTAGTAAAAAACTTTATAAAATAGTTATTATTTACATTATATCTTAACTATAACTAAATAAAATTTAAAAAATTTGTCATAATCGCACTAATTTTTTTAGCAATTGGCGGGTAGGCGGGTTTAAGGCGGGGAAGATGCAAAATTCATCCCCGCCCCATTACCCGCGGTGGGTACAATTTTCATACCCACACCCGTCCCACCACCCACCAAAGCTCTACCCATTCCCGCCCCAACTGGGGCGGGTGTGTGTAGATACCTCATTTCTACACCTCCCACAAACCACCTGGTGATGATTGGGCCGCATGTTTGGTACGCGGAACGATTTGTGACAGTTCGTAAGTTTATCATCAAGTGATCTCTCAAACATTTATGTCTACCTCTTAAATGTCATCTACGTGTCGATATGGTCGTTTTGGCAGTAATTAGAGTACATTTGGAGTCTGGGCCTAAAACCGTCTTCATTTTCTGACAACCATTAAAATGCCGAGTCGGAATATTCTGGAATGTTCCGGATATTTCTATTCCATATTTTATAAATCTTTTAATCTTTGGTAAACAATTTCCCGTAATATTCACACAAAATATTAAGGAAAACCAAATTATTCCGTTATTCCATAAACTAAACACGGAAATCTTTCTTCCGCAGGAGGAAACCACTTGGGAATAGACGCAGCAAGTGTTCCGCCTCTTCCAAGAGACGCAGTGCCTGCTGCGCCTCTTCCCAAGTCCTTTTCTGCGTATTTTTTTTTTGTATCTTTTCATATCTTTTCGAGATTCACTTCCAAAGTTTCTCCGAAAAACCCTACTTCCTCCACGTGATTAGTATAAATAGAGACCTTCGGTCTCACATATTTCTCACGCGAGTGTCCGCCCTTCTCTTCTCCCTTTGCAGTCTAGACCACGTTCTTACTTTTTGGCGTCTACGTGCTTGAACTTTCGATCACGTAAGCTCGAATCCTTCTGAGTACCAGCCTCGTTTTGCATGACCGACCAATTTGACCAACTCCACCATAATCAACTTTAATCAATCTGTTTTAATTCCTCTTACGAGGGCACTTTCGTCTACATTCGAGTCGAGCATCACTAATCGTTAACTTAGTTCATCTCGTTTCGTCAAACATGTAAGTCTGAGGGTGTAAATCTCTCTTTTATTCATTGTTATTCATTTATTGCAATCATATTGTAAGATTTATGTCGAAAATACAATTAAAACCGATTTCTAAAACCCTTTGTTTAAAACCCTTTTTACGGATTATCCAGAGGACAACCGTCGAGAAAGGACGCAACAACCTGTTGCGCCTCTTGAAGGGACGCAGATTTCTGCTGCGCCTCTTCGTGAGGCCGCAGCCTCTCGCTTCCTTTCTTCTTCCTTCGTCTTTCGTTGATTCGTTTGTTTTTCTTTTGTTTTCATTTGTTCCTTGTTTTAATATAACAATCTGAACATAATAACTTGACATATAAATTGTTCATCATCATTAACATCATCTCATTAATTCCCGACTTAAATCCCAAGTAATTAATATTGGCGGGTTTTCGTCACTAAAGTCAATTCGGGTCTTAGAAATTCGATTCATTCATATTGGGTTTCTGGAATTCGATCTCTGATATATTCTCACCTGTTTATTATCATATTTATCATTAGTCCGTCATTAATTCATCGTATTTAACCTAATTAATTTGTTTAGTTATTAATTTGTTAATTAATCCTCTTTCATCTTGTAATAATTCGTCCTAATTAGTTTCATCCATGTTTATTGTTTTCATGACCGTTAATCGCATGTAAATAATCTGATAATCACTTTCATCCGAGTCAAATAATATAATCAAGCATTAAAATCACCAACGAATATTAACGACTTGCAATTCCGGCTTCACAGCCAGAACTGAGCCAAGGAACAGACGCAGTGACTGCTGCGCCTCTTCCAGAGGGCGCAGCTCTGCTGCGCCTGTTCCTGGTTGACTTCTGTCTCTGAACTTCCGTTTTGCCTTGACCTAATTTATTAGTTTACGTATTTAATTAACTATTATTCGTATTATCGCCTTATAATCTGTTCGTTAATTTATTTATTCTTTCTTTTCTAAATTATCCGTTTTAGATGTATTTTCGACATAAATCATTAAACCCGATGTAATTATTGTAATTTTCCTTTATTGTATTTATCATTGTACTTTTTATTGCTTGTATGCTTTCACATGTAATTGAACTTAAATCCCGATTCGACGTAATTGTATGCTAAATTAATTGTTAACCGACTTAGTATTAATTCTCACATGTTAGGATTAAAACGTTGGATGTTGCATTGCATGCATATAATCGACAATATATCGAATATAGATGATTTTCCCTAATCATTAGTAGAGGCCGATATCGAGGCGGGCGAGATTAGGTTTTCGATCAAAAGAGCTTCCTAATACGTACCCTCACCCCTTACTCCAGATCTCTGTGAACATCCGTGTTCATTGGTATCCACGAGAGTCATTCTAGACATATAATGCTAAGGGTAACGAGTTCTTGGTGTTCATGTCACTACTTTGTGTTTTGACATGGCACGAGGTATTCGAACGGTTTCCAATTTTCCACAATAAATTGGTGGCGACTCCACAAATGCAAACGCTTGTTTCCCAAGCGCCCCCGTGGCCCGTGTCCACAGTTTGGCGACTCCGCTGGGGATAATACACTTACGTGTAGCCAAAAGGGTGAAACTTGAACAAGGTTAGGGAATATTTTATACAAGACAATTGTCGGTTTTCATAACTCGGTCTTCCTAGATCGTTTCATTCGGCCTTCCTAGGCCCAACCCAACCCATTCGACCAATCGTCCCGTCTAAACGGTCCTAATTCTTATTTGGGCCTAATGATGGATAGCGATTGACGTCATCCATACCATGGTACTTAATCTTGTTTGTATCAAGGACTTTCACTATTTGAGGAAATGGATTAGGAATCGGCCTTACTCTTGTTTGGTACGAGCCTGTCCACAGACTTCGGGTTTGATTGTTCGGTATGGCAACCCACCATTTAAACCAAAACCCGTTTAAATACACTCAGCATCCCGTTATAATGCTTGTATATTGTTTGTACCATACATGATCACCCTTTTCTAAACAAAACCATGACAATTTTTGTAAAGTTCAAAATCCTTCTTTAACATGTAAAATTTCGAACTTAGGCCTAATGTTAGCGCAAAACAAGCCGAAACTCTGTCCAATTGTCGAGTCAAAATTCGGGCCTCAAAACCCATTTCAAAACTTCACTTCGAGTCCACTTCTACAACTACACTAAAGTTGACTAGGACCAACCTTTTTCAAACTTTGTCATTTCCTCAAAACTCACTGACACAAGTGGCACACTCCCACTTCACGAGTCAAAACATTTCTTTTCAAGTAAGTGTGCTAGAGTGGTCGATCGTGTTTAGATTCATCGTCGATCTCTTATTCAGTTTCCAAGATGCCTGAAACAAGTGACGCGAACTTCAATCAACTCCAGAATAGTAATGATCAAATCCTAACCGCGCTAACTCGTCTCCAAGTTACTCAAGACCAAGTGTATGATCGCTTTGACACCATTGAGGGCCGAATATATGCCGTGGAAACAAGGATGCCTCCTCGAGAAAGTGAAATCGCTGATGACTTCGTGAATGACTTCGGGGATGAAAACCCTCCCATGGGTATGACTGCAGCTGAGAAACGACTCCAATACTTAGAGGAGCAATTGATGTATCTTAAAGGGGATGACATTTATAGGGAGAATAACCGCAAATATGAGGCCGTGAGTTCCAAGTTGCCAACCAACTTCAACATGACGGATATCCCTAAATTCAACGGGCATGAAAACCCTTTGAACCATATCTGTGCCTTCAAGGATTACATGTCTATGAAAGGCATTAAACCCGAGATGTTCTTAAGGATCTTTCCTTCATATCTTGACACCATCCCAAAACAATGGTTCTATTCACTAGAGCACAAGAAAATCGCTACTTGGGACGATGCCGCAATCGAGTTTGCTAAACAATATGCGGATAAAGCTGAAATCCAAGTCAACATACGCAATTTAGAGGTTCTTATTCAAAATGACAAAGAAGGTTTCACCGATTTCCTAAGTCGGTGGAGGAAGACTAGTACTCAACTTGTTGAACGTCCGGATGAGGCTACCCTTGTGGAGAAATTAGTGGACAACCTAAAGCCCATATATGCAAATCATTTGAGGTATCAAAACATCAAGACTTTCAAATATTTGACCGTACTAGGGACAAGGATCGAAGATGACATTCGTAAAGGGCTCTTGTCCAAAACGATAGGTCGTTGATACCAAGGCTCAACAAGTCGTTCTTACGGCTCCACTAGTAAGACCGACGAAGTTAACCTCCTTGAGCCATCTAAGAAGAGTACCCCTCCAAGGAAATTCACAAATCTAGGGGACACGAATTCCAACGCTCTGAAAAGATTGATGAAACTCGGGAAACTTCAACCCATAGGCCCTACGCCTGAACCAGAAAAGAAATCCAAGTTTTGGGATGAGAATTCGTACTACGAATACCATAGAGGTAAAGGACATGATACAGAGAAATGCTACAAATTGAAAAATGTACTTCAAGACATGATTGAAGACGGTCGCCTACCAATACCACCTGGAGGTAAGCCTAACAATACTAAGAATCCACTTGGAGTTCTAGTGATTACAAATGAAGAATATACCATAGATTGTTCACATTTCATTTCTCCAGTCGAAAATGAAGTTCATGCAATAGAAAATGAAGGGAACTACTCCACCATTTCCCCAACCATCATCGATTTCATCGCATGAGCAAAAAGTGTGGATAGGCAAGTCTTGGAACTAGAGAGTGCAGTGGCAACCTTACGTGGCCCCAACGCCACACCTAGAGAACGCGCACCACTAGTTTTTTCTCAAAACACTACAATGCGAGAAGTAGTAGCCATGGTTGATAAACTAGTCGACCAAATTATCCAATTAGAAGCAGAAATCATGAGAATGAGGGAGCTCGTTGCTATTAATGGAATATGGGCCGACGATGACGAAGATCTGTATCTCACTGAACACTACTTAGTCAAAGTCAGTGAGGAAATAGTCCAGAATTGTGAAGATCAAAATGTAGATCACCTCACTCGTTTAGGACGCCCATACCAAAATACTTCCCAAAATGGTCCCATAGCAAACGGTCCAACCAATGTAGTCACACCAAGTGATAATGAAGAAGGCTCTACCGACCATCTACTAAAGCAACTACAAAAGACAAAGGCTGATCTTTCAGTCTGGCAACTAGTGTCAAGCTCATTCCCACATCGCCAAGCTTTGCTGCAAGCTTTGGCCAAACTAAATGTGGCACATAAATCCACAACCGATGATGTGGTCAACTTGGTCTTCCAAGAATCACCAAAGCTAAGTAATCCTATTACTTTCTCGGATGAGGATTTGCCACCCTTCGGTGCTAGTCATAACTTGGCTCTTTATATCACCGTCGTTTGCTTAAAGAAGAATGTGCCAATGACCTTAGTAGATGATGGCTCCGCGGTCAATGTCATACCCTTGAAAACGTCATATAAATTGGGCATGAAAGAATCAGATTGGACTCCTACCAATCAAGGTGTTCGCGCATATGATGGTACACGACGAAAGGTGGTGGGACTTGTTGACCTAATCATAGCCACATGGCCGATTGAGCGAAAGGTCAATTTCCAAATAGTAGACATTGAGGCATCCTTCAACATACTTCTGGGAAGACCCTGGATTCACGCTTCCAAAGCGATAACATCCACACTCCACCAGAAAATCAAAATCCCACTAAATGATAAGGTGGTGACGATCACTTCGTCGCCCATCAAGGCAATCATCGAAAAGAAGTCAAGCAATCAAGTCCTTACAGATCCAGTGCATGAACTTGGGGGCTTTAATATCATAACGTCATAGAGAGTGAATTGGCACCATTATACTTCAATCCCTACTCTAACCTAGTAGTCAACCACATACTCAAAACCCAGGGATACTTCCCGGGAATGCCTTTGAATCCTATCCGAAGGAGCACCATTGCCCCCTACAAGGAGGGTAATTCACAAAGAATACCCCTTGGATTAGGATACAAACTCACCAAAGAGGAAGTTCTCGAGATTCTCGCTCAAATTCAAAACCGTAAGAATGTGGGAATCCAAATGCGACCCTATCTCCCTACCCTAAATGGATACTTCGTTAGGGAAGGAAGTCAAGAACTCTTTCATGGATTTCCCGAACCTTGGCATTATCTCGAAAGGAAGTTAGCCGGAATAGAGATCTTTCACGATTGCTACTTCATTCCTCCAGAAACGGTTCTTACCGTTAAGACTCGTCAAGCACCCCGCCTAGACGAACAAGCCGTGAGTCTACTATTTGGAGAAGATCGATTTGTTAGAGCCGCGCAGGACGAGATCATTACTATGATACTTCAAGATGATCACTTTAACCCTACCGCGTTAATCACAAAAATCAACACCAACCAGCAGAAAGGATGGAGAAAATCGATCAAGTAGACAAACAATCAAGGAAGAGTCTTCAAGCTCACTACTGTAGAAGGAGAGATGTTCAAAGGAGAAACAGAAGACGATGAATTCGAGTTAAAGTCATAGTCGGAGTCAGAGTCGGAGTCTAGAGAGGTTCCTAGAGAGTCTCCTCCTGTCGTCATTTCCACTCCCCTCGTTTCTCCTAGCCTAGTATCGAATAGCAACAGTAGTTCGGGAAATGTCCCAACCGCTGTCCCTTTACCGCCACTGACCACAGATCAGATGGCTTCTTTGTTTCAACTTTTCTCAAATCTTAATAAATCAGGTTCTGCTTACTCTTCGTGTTATATTGAATGCAATTCTGTTTACGATGATGATGAGAATGACCCAGACCCTGACTCAATCGAGATACCTCCCTACATAGCTAAAGAAATACTACAAGAGGGGGAAGGGGGACCAGTGATAGAAGATACTGAACCCATCAATGTAGGAACTGAACTAGAACCCCAAGAACTTAGGATAGGGACAACCCTAAGCCCCACCGAAAGGGCCAATTTCATAGACCTCCTACACAAGTTCAAAGACGTTTTTGCTTGGTCCTACAAAGATATGCCAGGGATCGACAGGAAGATTGCAGAGCATAGAATCCCAATCAAACCAGGGTTCAAACCCGTGAAACAGAAGCTTCGAAGAATGAGGACAGAATGGGCTCTCAAGATCAAAGAAGAAGTCGATAAACAACTCAAAGCCGGGTTCATCAAAGTTTCCGAGTACTTAGACTGGGTAGCTAACATAGTACCCGTACCCAAAAAGGATGGGAGAATCCGTGTTTGTGTTGACTTTAGAGACTTAAACAAAGCAAACCCTAAAGATGACTTTCCTCTACCACATATCGACATATTAGTGGATAATACAGCGGATCACGCGTTGCTATCCTTCATGGATGGATACAGGGATATAACCAGATCAAGATGGCCTTAGAGGACATGCATAAGACCGCCTTTGTCACTCAATGGGGAACCTATTGCTACACGGTTATGCCGTTTGGATTAAATCAACGCCGGAGCTACATATCAACGCACCGCAACTACGCTCTTACATGACATGATGCATAAAGAAGTTGAGGTATACGTAGATGACATGATTGTCAAGTCCAAGGAAAGAGAGGGACATATTGCGAACCTTCGCTAATTCTTCTCGAGGCTACGGAAGTACAACATGAGACTCAATCCTCAGAAATGCGCATTCGGAGTGACATCTGGCAAACTCCTGGGATACGTGGTTAGCCAACGAGGTATAGAAATAGACCCTTCAAAGATCAAAGTTTTAATCGAAATGCCGCAACCTCAAACAGAGAAAGAAGTTAGGGGATTCCTAGGCAAGGTAAAATACATCAGTCGATTCATATCGAAACTCACCATGATCTGCGAACCCATATTCAAGAAGTTAAAGAAAACAGATCACACCATGTGGGATGATGACTGTCAGAAGGCTTTCGACCGAATCAAGGAAATACTAGCCAAACCGCCAGTGCTCATGCCACCCCAACGAGATCAACCTCTTGGTTTATATCTCACGGTAAATGAAACGGCCATGGGCACCATGCTAGCTCAAACCGTAGGAAAAGAAGAAAGAGCCATCTAGTACCTTAGTAAGAAGTTCTTGGAGTACGAGTGCAAATACACACCACTCGAGAAGACATGCCTCGCTCTTGTGTGGGCAACGAAGAAACTACGCCACTACATGCTTAGCTACTCCGTCAAAATATTCTCAAAAATGGATCCTGTCAAATACCTCTTCGAGAAACCCGTTCTCAATGGACGTCTAGCGAGATGGACTTTGATGCTCTCTGAGTTCGATCTTAAATATGTACCTTTGAAAGTCATAAAGGGGCGCGCCGTTGCCGAATTCTTCGCAGAGAATCCCATCAATGATACACAAACGATGGACATTTGGTCATTTCCGGATGAGGATATACTCCAAACAGATGTAGACTCCTGGGACCTCTATTTTGATGGAGCATCGAACTTAAGAGGATTTGGAATAGGGGTGTTGCTCATTTCTCCTGAAGGCGAGCATACACCAATCTCTGTCAAACTCGACTTCGAGGTGACAAATAACGCTGCAGAATACGAAGCCTGCCTCATTGGATTGCAAGCGACAGTAAGTTTAGGCATCAAGAATCATCGAGTACATGGGGATTCCTCTTTGATCATCAATAAAGTTACGGGATCTTGGAAAATCCGAAGCGAAAGCTTGGCACCTTATCAAGCCAGAATAGACCAAGTAGCCCAATTCTTCGATCAAGTAACCGACTTACATTGATAGGCTATTGCAGACCTATGCAAAGATAATATTTATACCCTAGGTAACAAATTAATGTAGTACTTAGGGGTCGAACCCAAAGGAGACGAGAGTTTATAATTTAGTTGTTATGGATTGCATTTTACCTTGGTAGATTAACGTTTGTTTTGGTTGATTGGTTTGATGTAATAAAATAATAATAAATAAAATTTCTAGGGAGGTCGGGTCACACATGCCAATTACGTAAATATATGATTATGTTAAACTTGGTAATAATAATATTGTCAATTGTTTAGGCTTAAAGACACCCACCTTACGATATTAGTGTCAACCACAGACCGGGTCCTAGAGAAACTCTCGTCCATGACTAGGTCGTCCTACTACACATGTTTAGTCTAATTCAATTCCATGCCTCTCGACTTTTAGAACGAATGAACAAACTTAATAAATGAATAAGGCCTTTAAACAAAGATTAAACGTGATGTTGAAAATGTTGGGAAATGTGTCCTCAACAATAGTGCGATCACATGATTTAAATATCATTATTAAATCTCATTTCAAGAATACGAAAGGGATGATACATTACATATATAGTCAACTGGTCCACACATATCGGTAATGATTGGCTGGCTAGAGTTTGACATTACTGTCGTGCGACGGTGGTGATCAGTTGATCCCTTGAGGTCACACCTAAAAGACGATTCCCTTAATTGAAAAGGTTAATTAGTTGTATACCGATACAGATTAATTAATTCCTTAAAATTGAACAATTCGATTTGTGAGAGAGAATATTGATATCTTATTGTAATGGGATTAAATAAGATTTATATTTTAGTAATAAAATGCTTTGTTGCTAAAATTATTTATTGTTTGAGAAACAATAAAGATAAGAATGAATGGTTAATTATAATTACAAGAAGTTGTGAATTATAACTATATGACCCATTTTATTTATGTGATCAAGTATCACTTGTCAATTTGTTGTATGTAATTTAATTAATTCATGAAATGATATTTATGTGATAAATATGCATTAAATTAATTAATAACATGTATCATACTACATGTGACATATTGTGTGACAAATGACAAATTGACAAAATAAAATGGTAGTCCATTTTAAGTAATGGACCGAAAATGGAGGGTGTGTTAGTGGGTTTTGATTGTTTTATTTTAATTGATAAAATAAACATAATGATGCCTACCTACAACTAGTCTTACATATCTTACACACCTACTATTTTTGAGAAGAGTAAAAGGAAAAGAAATGATGCCATTTGAGGCTCCAAAAACCGTGACACTCCCTCTCTTTATGGGTTGTTGGTTCTTTTCTTTTATTCTTACACTACCATTCAATCAACATGCAAGTGTTCATGAATATTCTCTCTTCTCTCTCTTTAATCTTCATCAAAAAGATGAGATTTTAATCCAAATTGTTCATATAAATTACTAAGATTACTAGAAGTAGTATATGAGTATTAGTAATAGATTTTAAGGTAAACTACAATACAAACATCTAGTACATGTTTATTTGTGGGATTAAGGGATTGTCTTGGGTGCTACTAATTGGAGAATCTCTACTTTGGGATTTTTGTATGTTCATCCATTATTGGAAAGCTCAAGAACTAACAAGAAGGTGATCTTGTTGGTGCCCAATATGACCGAATTTCATATGGTGAGAAAATGTTTTCTTATCTTCTTTTATTTTAGTTTGCATGCATAAAATCCAACTTTAATTTTATGACAAATTAAATTAAAACATATATGAATATGTTAGTATATAGATCTACTTTTTTTTTCAATCGGTATCATGAGCCACGGTTGTTTGCATGCAAATCGGTTAAAAGTTTTTCCGAGTTATAAGAATAACATATAAAACTTGTAAAATTTGTGTTATTATGAGATATCACGAAATTAATCCATGCATGTTAATATTTCTGGTCCTAAAATGTTTTAGGATATTTTGGTTAATTTTTCGGATTTTTATTGTTCATATTATACAATAATGGCATTTAAATATGATTTTATGAGTAAAAATGTCATTTTTGGTCTAAAATTAGCTATACTTCGAATTTTCAAGTGATTTTTGGATATGTTGTCACATATATTATTTTGAGATAACCTGTAAATTTTCATAATTTTTGGACTTGTTATGCTCGAAAAATGAATTTTTCATTATTAAATTCGGATTTAGGTGAAAAATAGGTTAATATGAGTTAAATTTCGAATCTGGTCATAGAAAATTAATATGTTGTCACATGAAATTTTACAAGATGTGTGTAAAATAATTGGCTATAAAGAAGTCTTTTTGCATGATTTATGGATTTTTGAAGAAAAATAGCATAAATAGTGACATTATTAGTGAAAAATTAATAAAACATAATCTATGACTTAGGAAAAACGTCTAATGTTGCCTTTTATTATCTTTTTCAGATCTAAAATTGAAAAGTTTATGAATATAATTTTTCCATGTTTTTATGATTATTTTAGTTAAAATCGATAAACCGCAACATTGTTTTTCCGGAAAAATTTCGAAATTTTTAACCTAAGTTTTTGAACATTATGAGTGTCATGGTATTTTTCCAGAATGTTCATGAGTTTAAATTTCAAATTTTGAATTTATTTGAAATTTTGTGATTTATTTGAAGTTTATAGCTTATTTTTGTAAATTTTAGTCCATTAATGAACAATTTTATAAATATGAGTTAATTATGGTCAAGTTATTAGTGAAGACTAAATTTTGAGTCCTAAGAGGTTAGGGTAATTAACTTATGCATAAATATGAATTTATGTAATTTTTGTGATTGTAAAATGTTGAAATCACGCAAATCCGTAAAAACCGAGTAATATACGATATTGGCTAATTAAAGGCGATTTAGCATAAAATTGAGCATGTTCATACATATTATAATGCTGCATTTTCTTTATGATTGTCATAATTTTAATTTATGTATTTTTGAATTATGTAATTTTACTTAGTATGGCCTTAGATTTTAATTGGTATTTCCCGAAATGTATGGGAATATCGATTCGGTTGTAATTTTATTGTGATCTCTTATCACCGTTTTGTAATTTAATAGATTTATTTAATTTTAGTTACAAATGTATAATAGGAAATTATGTAATTTATTATGTAATTTTATTCATTCCGGAGTTCCCAAAGACGGATTTCTTCAAGAATGGCGATACATAAAGACGGTGTTACCTCGAGATGCGTGCCACAACCGAAGTTCAAGGGACCAATGGAGTTGGTTTCCGATATGTAATAGTTAAAAAGGTTTTTCTATTTTAGGAAGGCCATACTAGGATTTATTTACTTTTATGCTTGCATTTTATTTTATGTCACATGCATCGCTAAATCGCCATAACTAAAACATGCATCTTCTTTCATTGAGTTTATCGACCGTGTCAATTAAAATTATCGTAGTTCACCGGTTTAGTTCACTTAAAACGTGATAGATAATAAATTGACATGACCTCTCGCTAAAATAAACAATTGAGACATAGCCTTACCAAATAGTAGAAACCATGAAAACCTATTTCGCGAGGGAGTGCACTCGGCTACCCCGGGGTACAAACCTTGTTACGTAGGGGAAGTGGGTGATGAATGTTAATCCACCGAGTTCATGTTAATAAGGGGTATTTCGGCACACCGTGCCCTAAGTTGACATGGGTTTGGATCACGGACACATTTATTCGAAATTTGGGTTGAACTCAACGAAAGTATTCACGACGTATTTCCGGATGTGTTTCGGGCTAGAGATAAAATATTAATGTAATTTTATCGACCAAGAGTTCTAAAAGTAGAATCGATTAAAGAGTTAATCCACCGAGTTATATTAATAAAGGGTATTTCGTTACACCGTGCCCCAAGTTAATATGAATTTGGATCTTGGAATCATTTATCATAGTTGGGTAGAGGTCACTATGTAAATGCTATACTTGTTTTTCAAGTATTAATAAAACGATAAATGTTAAGTTTTTCCACTATTTCGTTGTTATATTGTTCTATTTCTTTACCACAATTCATATACGATATCATTTCGATTCAAAACTCCATTAAAACATCGTATCTAAAGACAAAATTTGAATTTTCTTCTAAAGACCTCGAATGAACCATTGCTATGGATCTCTTGTAAAGAGTATAGATTAAAGTTATTCATTATCAAACAGGTTTTTGATTCTTGACTAACACTTCTACTTACAATGGATTATGTTTCATATACTTAATTGAATTAAGTACCTTGAAGCGATAAATTGTTTTGGTAATTAGTTTTGTCAGAATTCGTAATTGACCAAAATAACGCAACCACTTCAATGAAAGTTTTAAGACTAAAACGATTGAATTGAAGAGTAATCTTTATAAGATTCACCTTTGCTTCTCTAAGTAAAGACTCATTGAAATGAGTGGGAGCATTCTCTTAAACCGTTAAGATGAGGACGAGGTTAAAGAAGTAAAATTAGAATGGAATTGATACAAGGTTATGTTAAAGGTAAAGTTGTTGAGAATGACGATACTAAACCTATCAATCCCGACCGATAAAGTTTCCATTGTCTTAAATGTTAGACACGAGAAAGGAAACTACCCCAAATTATTGAAGAATCAACAAGTTAGTTGTGGGACATCTAATGGGACCTTCTTCGTTAAATGTTTATTTGATTAAACATAAATTTTGCTAGTATTACTTCAAATCGAGATTAGAAACCGGTGGTGGTTTTCATCATTATGTTTGATACATAGGATGATTAGAATATGACGACTAGTAACAATGAAGTCAAGAGATAGAGTCATTGTGTACCAAATCTAGTTTTCGGGTTTGGAGTTGTACTTAATTGTGACTATTAAGTACATAAACTCTAAATAAGAATACAATTTGTTAAAGATACAAAAGAGGTTTCACTTTTGTGACCCTATACACCATGATTTGATGTATGTCTAGCCCATCATCAAGGTGATAATATTCTAAACCAAACTAGAATGATATATCATGAAGATGATGCAAGACTCAAATTGGTAACCCAAGATTAAACCTTAAATTTTGGAATGATGAACGCAAAGAGTTATCGAGTACTCTTGAAACCATTAGATTGTTAATGGTATATGCGTATCTTGTATTCAAAGCAAGATGTCTCGTGCCTTTTGGTTGAAAAGGAGATCGAGATTGTAAATCATTGATCCAAAATAGGTTGATCATTTTCTTTTACCAACGATTTAAGTTGACACTAATATGTTCACTTAATAAGGTAAATAGAGAAATCCTTGAAGAAGTTCAAAGTATTCAAAGAATCACGATTTAGTCGTGATGGGATTATCAAAGTGAAGACTTTGATATAAGCCAAAGGAAAGATGATCTAATATCACAAGTTAATCTCTCTTAACACACATTATGGGACAATGTGTGGATGGATAAGAAATCAAATGCTATTCGATATGGTTTGGACTTCAATCAAGTTACTTTGAGTTACTTGATCCTTTTGGGGATATTATCATTTTTGTCTAAATTATTTTTCCACTAAATCGAATCATATGAGATATGAAATGGTAAGGGTACCATGTTTGTAAGTTTTCACAAGAAACAAATGCTCATTTTTCCCTTTCAATTATCACGAGTACGACGGGTTTGCGGCTCATGAAGCTGTCTTTCTAAAATACAAGTTTATTTCTAGAAGACAGAGTGGGAGAAATTATTCAAAGAGCCACAAAGATGCTATGTCGCAAGAAACTGGTCTTTCTTGGCTACATGAGATGTTTTGTGTAAGACGTTGTTTCTTTAAAACCTAGGAGGTTAAAGTTCGTCACTTGTTGAAAATGATGAATTCATGCTACTTTTAAGAAAGCAAAGAGCTTATAACTTACAAGGGAAATCGTTTGATTCACATTGATTACTTCTAGAAATTAATGAACATATGACTTACATGAGAGTGTTTAAGTCACAACTCACTACAAGGCTTAGAGCCATGAAAATCCAATATAAAAGGCTTGATTAGTTGCAAAGGGTTTTGCACTAATAAAGAGAGATTTCAAGGTTTGATTGGTTGCAAAGGGTTTTGCACCAGTTGAAATGCTTAAGTCTATTTGGATCTTCTTAGGGATTGTGTTTCATTATGAGGTTATGAAATACATATCGAGTGAATCTAAAACCCACTTCTTCAATAGAAGGAATGTATTCAATACATATCATGAGTTTAGTAGATTCTTGCAATCCTAAGATAATGTGAAACTTAAGAGAGGGTCTTAAGTAGGACATCAATGAGTTAGAATCAACATTTTGATCATGTGATAAAACTTTTCTCGATAAGTCGAGAAGTTGTGTTTATACATGGAGTTTAGTGGGAGTTACGGAATTTTTAATTAGTCCGATATGTGGATGACATATTGATCATTAAGAATGATTTAAGACTTTTGGAGTATTATAATACATCTTTAATATTCGGATTTATGAAGATAAATCCACATGATATTAGCGTCAATAAGAAGTTTTATGTAGATAAGATTCATGACTAGTTCAACCAAGTTGAACATATTTGATTGATTCCATTTGCTTCCGCTGCCAAATCAATTAAATAGAAAATGATGTATAACACTTCATATACTTTGAGTATGATGAATTGTTTTCAAAATCGAATTTAAGTAATCTTTGCCACGTAAGCCATAAAGATTACCCTTAAGTGCATGCAGAAGCATTAAGTAAGTAAAGCAAAGTGACAATTGACAATTGAGATTGCGCATGGTTTCCGACAAAACCATAATCAAAACACATCAGGATGGTTAAGATACCATTGTGGCAATGTTAATTAAGAAGTAGATTTTCTAGAATCGTTCTAGGCAATAAAGAACAATAAGAAATGTTTACAACGGAAATTGAGTACACTTGCAATCATGAGATGTGCAAGAGGATGAGTCCCGCACACTGTGAAAACAGTGGGAGCTATTCTTAGGCTAAGAGGGCCTATGTCTTGATTGGATCTCGACACGTATTTCGTAAAGTTTTGTAATGCAAATGTATACATTACAAAGGAAAACGAGTATGTAGTGAGGTTGAGTAAGGTACAAGAAATTAATAAAACCTACTAACCAAAGCCTTCTCAAAGGCTAAACATGATGAGTCATGTCATTTCAATTGAATTGAAATGAACAACTATGTACAAGATCAAATTAGATTATAGAACATGAAATAGTAATCAGGCATTGACTATTCATATGTGATAATCGCATTTGTCGTTCGAGTTTTACTTTAAAACTCTTTTATTATACTTTGTTACATCCAAACGGGTTGTAGAGACAATTGAACCCCGTTAAAGTGAACACGGATTAGCATTGTATTCGCCCATAGTCACTTATATGAGGTGACGTCTCGAAGTGACTAGAGTGTGATGCGATTGATGGCAAGTTCAAGTGCCATAGAGTCATGTGAGATGACTAGTCGATCACATAGGCAGACTGTTAGGAACACTTTGTCGGGCAGTGACCGCTTATAGAGTTCTGGCAAATTTATAAAGCCTGGTCGTGGCGAGAGCTACTATAGTATTCTAATGAGTCAATTCTTTTGACTAAAGACTGTTCGCCTAAGATGGCACAGTTTCAGATTAACTTTGATTTGTGTTACTACGACCTTTGTAAATGGGATCAAATGGGCATATTTTGGGTTATGATGGTTGTGGCTAGTCGAAGGGAATAAGTGCGATAGGAATTGTCCACCCCCTTGTCAGGGTTAAAACAATATCTCAGGGCCACTCGAGGAGTAATTAACTGGAAATGCGTGGCCACGCTCGGAAGGTATCCATGGTGGATAAATTCCGGTCAATCAGTTATTCTCCAGATCGAGGAAACCACTCTCGATATGATCACTTGCAAGTACGACCCGAAAGACACCTTGCATTGAGTGGGAGATAGTAATAGGACAAGAGAATTGGTGACGCACACTTGTCGAGGACAAGTGGGAGATTGTTGGGAAATGTGTCCTCAACAATAGTGCGATCACATGATTTAAATATCATTATTAAATCTCATTTCAAGAATACGAAAGGGATGATACATTACATATATAGTCAACTGGTCCACACATATCGGTAATGATTGGCTGGCTAGAGTTTGACATTACTGTCGTGCGACGGTGGTGATCAGTTGATCCCTTGAGGTCACACCTAAAGGACGATTCCCTTAATTGAAAAGGTTAATTAGTTGTATACCGATACAGATTAATTAATTCCTTAAAATTGAACAATTCGATTTGTGAGAGAGAATATTGATATCTTATTGTAATGGGATTAAATAAGATTTATATTTTAGTAATAAAATGTTTTGTTGCTAAAATTATTTATTGTTTGAGAAACAATAAAGATAAGAATGAATGGTTAATTATAATTACAAGAAGTTGTGAATTATAACTATATGACCCATTTTATTTATGTGATCAAGTATCACTTGTCAATTTGTTGTATGTAATTTAATTAATTCATGAAATGATATTTATGTGATAAATATGCATTAAATTAATTAATAACATGTATCATACTACATGTGACATATTGTGTGACAAATGACAAATTGACAAAATAAAATGGTAGTCCATTTTAAGTAATGGACCGAAAATGGAGGGTGTGTTAGTGGATTTTGATTGTTTTATTTTAATTGATAAAATAAACATAATGATGCCTACCTACAACTAGTCTTACATATCTTACACACCTACTATTTTTGAGAAGAGTAAAAGGAAAAGAAATGATGCCATTTGAGGCTCCAAAACCGTGACACTCCTCTCTCTTTTATGGGTTGTTGGTTCTTTTCTTTTACTCTTACACTACCATTCAATCAACATGCAAGTGTTCATGAATATTCTCTCTTCTCTCTCTTTAATCTTCATCAAAAAGATGAGATTTTAATCCAAATTGTTCATATAAATTACTAAGATTACTAGAAGTAGTATATGAGTATTAGTAATAGATTTTAAGGTAAACTACAATACAAACATCTAGTACATGTTTATTTGTGGGATTAAGGGATTGTTTTGGGTGCTACTAATTGGAGAATCTCTACTTTGGGATTTTTGTATGTTCATCCATTATTGGAAAGCTCAAGAACTAACAAGAAGGAGATCTTGTTGGTGCCCAATATGACCGAATTTCATATGGTGAGAAAATGTTTTCTTATCTTCTTTTATTTTAGTTTGCATGCATAAAATCCAACTTTAATTTTATGACAAATTAAATTAAAACATATATGAATATGTTAGTATATAGATCTACTTTTCTTTCAGAAAACATGTGATAGAAACAATTTATCAATATTAACTTAACCTTATTTTGACGTTTATATATTACTTAATCGTGCATGGTTTCCCTTACTCCTTAGACAAATGCAACTACTCTAACATTGTGAAAATATAAACTAAACTAATGCTAAATGAAATGATAAATAACATAATTAAAATAAAGATAGAATTACCTTGAATGGAAATGGACTAGAAATGGAAGAACAATACTTGTAATATAATTAACTTGTAAATGTAAATTGTTTTATAACTTGTAATATAAATAGGAAATGTAAATAACATAAAGTAAATCTAAACTAAACTAAACTAAGAGCTAATCTAAACTAACTACTAAATTTAGAGAGAATTATATGTAAAAGTGTGTAAGAATAGATGGTGTGTAGTGTGTGATTAGCACCCCTTATATAGGAAATAAGAGAGTAAACTTTGAAGAGGAATCCCAAAATGGCATCCTAAGCACACTCTTAATTTTCCTTCAATTCTTGAGTAATTGCCAAAAGGAATCCCATGTAAATTCTTAATGTCTCTTTAATCACATGGTTAAATGTGATATTAGCATCCAAAGCTTCTTAGCATCCAATATTTTCCACCATAATTTGGACTTGAATTTGGACTTAACTTGCATATTGACTTTGCTTGCATTTTCATTTTGATCCAACACTTTCTTCTTGCAAAATCCATGCACTTCCAACACTTAGTCCAATCTTGCTCTCATACTTAGCCTTGCTTCTAGTGTTGGCACATTTTATAGTACTTTAGCTCATTTAGCTCATTTTCCTACAAAACACACTTGAACACACAATTGCACTAGAAACACAATATTAGCTTAAAAACACTTTGATAAGTGCTAAATGATATGTAAAATCAAACTAATATAAGGGGTTAAAATGTATAAAATATGCACTTATCAAACTCCCCCAAGCTAAGTCCTTGCTTGTCCTCAAGCAAGATTATCCCAACATTGCAAATCCCAAGTAGCTAACAAACAATTGATTCAAATCCCGAAACAACATGGGCATAAGGATAAGAAAAATCATGGATGAGATTTACATGGCGGCGTATCATGGATGACTTCAAGTAAACTTTTCGGCTCTTGCATGATCTTTTGACTTTCGGACTCTCACGATCCACTCATAACTCAATTTTGTGTAAAGGACATTTTTGTGAATAATCACTCAAGCTATCCTTGACTTGTGAGAATGTGCCCGCAATCTAATATGGTAAACAATCAAATCATAAGCCAAAACAATCAAATGCAAGCAAATAATGAAGTCAAAGGGTTAGAAGAAGGCTTTATTGTGATATGGGATATAAGGGGGACAAATGATTATGGATATGTGGAGCTAATGTTAAGCTAGCAACAAAACCATGTGAAAATGCTCATTCCAGTCCAAAATAGCCCAATTAGAAGACAAATGACTTCTTACATTACAAACCTTAAGAATTTCTCCAAAATATATAATTAACCATATGAGAAATCTTATCTTCTTCTTCTTCTTCTTCTACCACTTATTATTAACATCACCTTCATCAAACAAATCTTTTTTTTTTTTTTTTTCTTTTCATTTTTTTCTCATCCCCTTTTTTTCATTTTTTCTTTCTTTTTCTTTTTCTTCAACTCTAATTCTTTTTTCATAGCACAGCCAGAAAACAATGACATCCGGCAAACAAATTCACAATGACATAAATTTTAAAGAACATCCCAATTTTGAGCATCCCATCACCAAAAGACATAACTACTAGCTTTAACAAGGGTAGGCTATTTTTAATGTAACTAGGGAATAAGAACATGTGAAGGGGACTAGAAAATGGGCAAATTTATGAATGTGAATTTGGCTTCAAAAATGCATAGCAAAATGAAAGTAATGCTTAAAAGAGATGAAAAGAAGACCATACTTGTGCGTTTTGATGTAACACACACCATAAGGAGACCTACCACTCACTTAAGTGAGACCAAATAAAGATGAAATGGCCTTTAATGAAGTTCTACCTTACCAATTTTGTAGCTTGCCGAAAGTCAAGATCAAGCCTACTTGGTTTAATTTACATCTTCCACCTACTATGTCAAGACATCCCCATGCATGTTATATCCCGTCAAAAGTAGCGAATCAAGAGCTATCAAGCCAAAAATGGGACAAACAAGAGGGCATAAGTAGGACAAGAAAAGAATTAGAAGCAAAAATTCACACAAATTTTTCAAAAATTCTCACTAAATCTATACTAACTAAATGCAAACTACCTAATATGCGAATGCAATCTCCCCCCAAGCTAAACATAACATTGTCCTCAATGTGCCACAATTAAACTACCCAACGAAACCATAAAAATGGCTCAAAGCATAAAACAAGAAGGACTAGAGGTCATGTCTAATGGGTTGCAAGAAATTAGACTAAAATGCAAAGGAAAGAAAACTTACTAGACTAACGAGCTTCCCCCAAGCTAGCATAAACATTGGGGGATTCCTCCACTTAGCATCTCATCAAGAAAAATGGGTCAAAATCCGGTGGGGTTGAAGTCCTTGATGCTAATAGAGGTTTTCGGATGTGATTTGACTGAGAAATGAAGAAAAATAGAGAGAAGGAGTACCGACCTTTGCTTTTGAAGCATATGGAAAAGATTAGCATATCCCGTAGTTTATTAAAACGCGTAATAAGGAAGAAAGTCACGACCCCGATCGGGGTTGACCGTTGACTTTTTTTTAAAAAAAAAAAAAAAAAAATAATGTTACGACCCCGAACGGGGTTACAACATGGGGTAGTATGCTATCCTTCAAAACGCCTCTTCCAACACCTACAAATCACAACTCAAAATAGCTAATTAGTCTAAAATTTATTCCTAATTCTAATAAAACATGAAATTGCGTAAAAATTAAAACAAAACAAACTAGTTATTTTCTAATGAATCCTCTATCATCCTCTAAAAAGCACGTCAATGCCCTTAGAAGTTGATCATATTCTTGCGCATGAGCAATACACAAGCATATGTAAGCAATTGATAAGATAAAAACATTATAAAGCAAAGGTAAGAGTTAGGATATCTTATCAAAATGCTTATGCGAGATTTCATAGAGAACCACCGTACTACTCCACTCGTCAGTAAGAGATGGAGCATCATGCTTAAGACCATGAAACAAATTGTTAGTGCACAACATATCATCATAAACGGTCTCAATTAGGTGGTATGAAAACTCTAAATGGTAGGACTTTGGGGAATTGGGGGTTTCAATCTTATTAACCTCTATGTCACATAGTCCACCATATACTTCTAATGGGTCCACTATATCCTCCATGGAAGGATTTGTAGAGGGTTCTAAGGTCTTGGGTAAAACCTCGTCCTTTTCATTAAAAACGGGCCCAACATCGTCCACGACATAGGTGTCATCTACTACAAGGTCAATGTCATGAGTCTCTACATGGTCAATCGGAGTGATGTTATGGGGAATTTTAAAAGAAAAATTAGGACCATCATCATCATCTTCCAATAATTCTAAATTATTAGTTGCTAAAGACTCACATTGGGAAGGTGGAAGATTAGAAGTTTTGATAAATCGCTCATTTCCTTCTCGCATTTCTGTGAGCATGTCTTCGAGCATTTTTATGATACGAGCCTCAGACGCTTGTTGCTCCAAATGATCTTGAAGAAGCATTGCACGCCTCAATTCTTCTTGACGAGTTACCTCCCGCAATTGACTTTGGTTAGCCATAAAAATCAAAGAAATCCCAAAGTTCTAGCCCCATCATGTAGTAGACATTCCCATTACTCAAGTTTAGAGCTATTTTCCGGGTCTCAAAATTCATGCCATTAAGCGCGAATTGAACCATGTAATCCCCATCAAGGACATGTCCAAAAGAGAGGAGACTATCGCAAAAATGGTAGAATCGGGCAAGATAGTCATGAAAAGGCTTATCTTGGAGTTGTGGGACGAATTCGTAATTCATTATGAATGGCCAATAGCTTTATCACCTACAAAAATAGGCACTAAAACTACAAGAAAACCGTGAGATGATCCCAAGGAACAAGTATTCCTCGAGACAAAATAAAATAAGATAAAATTCAACAACTAATTAGCAAACAAAATCGTCTCCCCGGCAACGGCGCCAAAATTTGATAGGCTATCGCAGACCTATACAAAGATAATATTTATACCCTAGGTAACAAATTAATGTAGTACTTAGGGGTCAAACCCAAAGGAGACGGGAGTTTATAATTTAGTTGTTATGGATTGAATTTTACCTTGGTAGATTAACGTTTGTTTTGGTTGATTGGTTTGATGTAATAAAACAATAATAAATAAAATGTCTAGGGAGGTCGGGTCACACATGCCAATTACGTAAATATATGATTATGTTAAACTTGGTAATAATAATATTGTCAATTGTTTAGGCTTAAAGACACCCACCTTACGATATTAGTGTCAACCATAGACCGGGTCCTAGAGAAACTCTCGTCCATGACTAGGTCGTCCTACTACACATGTTTAGTCTAATTCAATTCCATGTCTCTCGACTTTTAGAACGAATGAACAAACTTAATAAATGAAAAAGGCCTTTAAACAAAGATTAAACGTGATATTGCAAACATGTGATAGAAACAATTTATCAATATTAACTTAACCTCATTTTGACATTTATATATTACTTAATCATGCATGGTTTCCCTTACTCCTTAGACAAATGCAACTACTCTAACATTGTGAAAATATAAACTAAACTAATGCTAAATGAAATGATAAATAACATAATTAAAATAAAGATAGAATTACCTTGAATGGAAATGGACTAGAAATGGAAGAACAATACTTGTAATATAATTAACTTGTAAATGTAAATTGTTTTATAACTTGTAATATAAATAGGAAATGTAAATAACATAAAGTAAATCTAAACTAAACTAAACTAAGAGCTAATCTAAACTAACTACTAAATTTAGAGAGAATTATATGTAAAAGTGTGTAAGAATAGATGGTGTGTAGTGTGTGATTAGCACCCCTTATATAGGAAATAAGAGAGTAAACTTTGAAGAGGAATCCCAAAATGGCATCCTAAGCACACTCTTAATTTTCCTTCAATTCTTGAGTAATTGCCAAAAGGAATCCCATGCAAATTCTTAATGTCTCTTTAATCACATGGTTAAATGTGATATTAGCATCCAAAGCTTCTTAGCATCCAATATTTTCCACCATAATTTGGACTTGAATTTGGACTTAACTTGCATATTGACTTTGCTTGCATTTTCATTTTGATCCAACACTTTCTTCTTGCAAAATCCATGCACTTCCAACACTTAGTCCAATCTTGCTCTCATACTTAGCCTTGCTTCTAGTGTTGGCACATTTTATAGTACTTTAGCTCATTTAGCTCATTTTCCTACAAAACACACTTGAACACACAATTGCACTAGAAACACAATATTAGCTTAAAAACACTTTGATAAGTGCTAAATGATATGTAAAATCAAACTAATATAAGGGGTTAAAATGTATAAAATATGCACTTATCATACATCTACCTCGAGAAGAAAATCAATTCGCAGATGCTCTTGCAAAACTCGCATCTTTGATTAACATGTCGGATAGTATGGTAGAAATGCCTTTATGCATCGAACAACGATTAGAGTCAGCTTATGTGCACCAAATCATCGATGAAGAGGAAATTACGGAGGAGCATTGGTTCCAAGCAATCCTAAACTTCAAACTCAAGGGCACCTATCCACCGGAAATGGACAAAAGAAGACAACGCGCTATCCGTTTGCTAGCTTCCCAATACGTCCTCATGCAAGGAGAGCTATACAAAAGAACACCTCTTGATGTAATCCTACGTTGTCTTGATCATTCACAGGCACGAAAAGTGATGGAAGAGGTCCATGATAGAGAATGTGGCCCTCACATGAGTGGACCCATGATGGCAAAGAAAATCACACGTTTAGGATATTATTGGACCACGATGGAATCTGATTGCATCAAATATGTGAGACATTGCCATAATTGCTCGATCTTCGGGAATGTGCAACATGTCCCTCCCTCATTGCTTTACACCATGACATCTCCCTGGCCATTTTCTGCTTGAGAAATTGACATCATCGGCAAGATCACTCCAGCCGGAACTGGAGGTCACTGTTTCATCCTAGTAGCAATCGATTACTTCACCAAGTGGGTAGAAGCGGCGTCCTACACCAGTCTTACAACCAAGAACGTGGCAAAGTTCATACAAACCAATATCATCTGTCGATATGGTTGCCCACATGAGATCATCAGTGACAATGGATCATATTTCCAAGCTGAGACTGAGCAATTGCTAGCCAAGTACAAAATCAGGCATCACCACTCCTCGCCATATAGACCACAAACCAATGGCGCGGTAGAGGCAGCGAACAAAAACGTTGTCACAATTCTTAAGAAAATGATTGACAACTATAGAGATTGGCCGAGCAAGATACCCTTTGCTTTATGGGGATATCGTACATCCTTTAGGACGCCCACTGGGGCTACTCCTTTCTATTTGACCTACGGCATGGAAGCCGTACAACCAGTCGGGCTAGAAATACCATCCTTGCGTATTTTACTCGAAAGTCAAATACCCGAAGCCGATTGGAAGAGGGATAGAATGAAGAACTCATCCTCCTGGATGAACGAAGGTTACGTGCATTACATAATGTGCAAACATATCAGGCGCGTATCAAACGAACCTTCAACAAAAGGGTTAAGCCAAGGAACATCAAGGAAGGAGACTTGGTCCTCAAATCCATTAGGGCTATTTTACCTGTCGATCCACGAGGAAAATTCAAACCCAATTGGGCCGGGCCATTCCTAGTCAAGTCCATACTTCCAAGGGGTGCGGTTAGGATCACAGAACTAGGCGGGAACGAATTTGCCAACCCAACAAAGCTTGACCAATTAAAACGTTATTATGCCTAGAATAGGAGCAAAAACGCGCCTCGCGTAACCTCACGTGTCGCTCTTGTGGCACGAAATAAACGGCCCCTGGCCAAGCTGAATCAAGCTAATGTCATCTTGCTCTTGCATTTTGATAATTTGTCATTCTCATATCATCAAATAAACTAAATTGCATTTTCGGAGTAAGTAAAGCACATGCTTATTTTCTAAAGTTTATTACAAGCTCTTGCTTAGAACAATTATTTTTTTACATTTACTCGAACTACGCGCAAGGGTTTGATTTTATTTTTTAATGAATACGTAGGCAATCCTTCACGGGATACAACCCACTTAATCGCTTTAAATGTAAATAGAAGGACATTTGCAAATGCATTTGAAATTCGACAAGAATAATGAAAAGAAAACCACAACGGTTTCATAACCAATCAACCTCTTTTATTTCATTCATAATAATAGTACGTTACATAATAAAAATAAATGGGCTAGGATTCTAAAAACCCCACCTTCTTATTATAATAATAATAATAATAAATAATAATAATAAAAGACATAGGCTACTCTTCCATTTTCCCTTTGCCTTTGTCATTCTTATCATACTTCTTGTCACGACCTCGAGCCGGACGCTCCTGCGCTACTTCCGACCTAATCACCAATGGTCTCTCTCGTGGTCTTGCTTTGCCATTCTCGCCAACCACCATCTCGACGGTAGGAGAATTCTTCGGTTTCTTCGAAGGATGAACAACTCGAAACCCGGCTTCTTCCTCTCCCTCAGTCAGATGCTTCTCCTTCTCCTTCTCCACCTCGCGAACCTTGTAGTCAACAGGTTCATGCTTCCTCAGTCTCTCGCGTTCCTCCGGAGTAGCAGCTTTTCTCCACCGCATATAGGAATCCGACACCCATAGAGCACTGGCAGAAGAATTCAAGAACCAAATGTTCCTCTGAGCCCATTTGATGGCCCACTCTCTTCGACTCTCCGTAGTAAGTGCCACGGCAGTGTGCGGGACAGCGTCAAGCTTCGGGATCATCTGCTTCATTCCAACCTGCCTCATCAACCTCTCCGGGAAGATGCATATCATAAACTCCAAGCCGGGAATGCGAACAGCTCGGGTAGGATCCAGGGAAGATACTCCAGTAACAGATTTGAGGTGCCACCATGGTACAATCCATATAATTAAGGGGTCATCTTCACTTTTCAACTTGTTTTCCCAGTAGTTGCACACTCGAGTGAAGTCCACCATGTAAAGTCTGGTCCTCATTGCAATCGAACGAGCATGGTAAGATGGAACATTAGCTGGGGGCTCGATCAATCGAAGACGCTCCATAACCAAGACCTACCAAAAGCGGGTATTAGAAACGAAAAAAAAAAGAACAAAATAAAAATAAAAATAACTTACCACAACCGGCCAGTACACCAACCTCCCGTAGAGGAACGCCGAGTAGTCCTCACCGGGAAGGAGGAGGGCGTCGTCACCGACGCCAGCCAGTTCAACCTCCCTCTCAGCCTCAGAAGGCTCCTTAAACATCATCCGAGGAGGATCGATGGGAACCGTCAAGACATCCCGAGAGCACTGACGAGCCAAGCGCTCACCTAAGTACCACACAGGACCCATCGACGTCCTCAGCAGCAGCCGGCTCGAGCTCCTAGGTCAAAGGACCTCAGCCACGAAAGGAGGAGCGCCAGCGTACTCCTCCCAAGGCCTAGGCACCCACTAGAAAAGCAAACGAAGGGTCATTCTTATGATCAGTTCTAAAAGTAGAGAAAGAAAACACAGTCAAAGGTAAGGTGAAATACTCACGCCGTCCAGCTGAAGAGCGTTCACCTCCCGCCGACAGACGTCGTGGAAGGAACGCCGACTCCTCGTGCGGCACATCACCCAATCCCTCACGACGGGATATGCCTTCTTCACCGGCTCCGTCTTCTTGGGCGCGAGGCCCGGAAAGTAGGAGTACACCCACGCCTGTAAATCAAGATAATCAACAACGATCTTTCGTGATTTGATAAGAAAAAGAAATGATCTTTCATGAGAAGAAGTGAATGTTCATACCTTCAACAGCAGTCCAAGGCCGACAGCAGCAGGAGAAGTTCCCTTCTCCATCAACTCCGGACAAACCATGGCCCTTATGAAGCGGATGAGGACCGCAAAACCAGGAGTGACCCATTCCCAATGCCCTAGGGATCTCAGGTCAGAAAAAAAGGGAAGAAGCTACGTCGAAAGCCTCTCTCCTTGTCTCCGAGGTAAATCGAAGACAAGAACCACCAAAGCCACAAGCGGGCTCTCTGCTCTGAAGTGCAGGGAGGAGAAGCCGTCTCCCTCCCCTCGATCACCACCAACGCTGGGGTCTTCCCCGCGAAGTAGTCTCGCACGTAAGAACTAGGCACCAAGCCAGGTACCGCAGCCGCCTTCGGCGCCAAGTTCCAGCCAATCAACCTCTTGGCCTCCGCCGAGTCAACCCTCATGGCCGTCTCTAGCCACTCCACCACCTCAGTCCCACACGGCAGACCAGAAATCATGTCGTAGTCCTCCAAAGTGACCCCCACCTCACCAAAAGGCATGTGAACCGTAGAGGTCGTGTCCCAAAACCGGTCCAAGAACGCTCGAACGAGACTGAGGTTAGCCCGAAGCTTCCTACTCGCAATATCCCTCCAAGCCTGCACCAAGGCACTCGCAATATCCCTCCAAGCCTCCTCCTCAGCAGTCTCCTCCTCTAGGACCTCGTCCTCAGCAGCCATCACCGCAGCGGTGAAAGCCTCCTCCAACGCCTTCTCAAGCACTTGAGAAGGGTAAACAGCAGTGTCTACGTCCATGGGAGCCCTCCCAGACGTAGAAGTCTCATCACCTGTAAAATTAAAGTAAGTTTAGACCGCGTCAAGTGACGACAAGCCTTGATTAGGGGATTTTCGAGTTTTCGGAGCTCCGAAATCGCTCTTTTCTCGCCATCTTAGGCAACTTTCCCACAAACCCGTCCGCTCATGTGGTAATTTGGGTCAAGTCAAGCCTAAGTTGAAGCCTAGTCATGGGTTCGAGTCGGAATTTCGGCAGCATTTCGTAATAACGGCGATTATGCCCTAAGAAAAGTGTCCTGAAAAAGCCGTCACAAACCAAAATTCCGAGATGGTAGGAAGTTTACCCATCATACAAGGATTCCAAATATCAAGTTTCGTCACAAATGGGCAATCCTAAGGCTATTTGCGAAGCAATTTACTAGTTTAGTCAGAAACTGCCTCAATTTCACTCAAATGCTCAAAACTCAACGAAAATTCGAAACAAATACATGGTTATGATCCTTATGTTACCAATTAGCCATTTACAAAGTCAATTTGGCAAGGCAAAATCATTTGGGGGAAAAGCCCCAAATTTTCGACTAATTAGGGTCAAAAACCCTAATTTTGTCGATCCCATTTGAGCAAATACGAAAGATAAATGAAAGATTGATACACATACCTCGATTAGTCATGGCAAATTCAAGCTTTTGGATCAAATTTTGACGGAAATGGTTGGAATTTGAGAGAGTAATTGAGATTTTATGTTTTCGAAATAATGAAATGAAACCCCTGTTTCATCGGGTTTTTACGCAGGAAAGACACGCCCAGGAATAGACGCAGCAGGTGCTGCGCCTCTTCCAAGGGACGCAGCTCTTGCCGCGCTTCTTCCTCGGCCTCCCTTTATACGAGTTTTCAAAAATTCGTTATGAGTTCGTTATTTTTGTGGGCCCATCTTTGGTGCGCCTCTTCCTTGATGTTATATCACATATTTGGTCCGTTTGACGTATGTTCTTCGCCCGGATCCACATCTTCCAAGCCAACAACAAATTATCGCCTTGTTTTTTACCCAAGACCTAGCTTGCCACAACGAGCATATCTTCTTTGACAGGTGTTTCGACACGCCTTTATTATGTTCCCCCAGCGAGAGTACACGGATAGACGTTCCCTCTCGAGACATGGAGATCAGTTCCCGATTATGTTCCCCCAGCAAGAGTACACGGATAGACTTTCCCTCTCGAGACATGGAGATCAGTTCCCGATTATGTTCCCCCAGCGAGAGTACACGGATACACTTTCCCTCTCGAGACATGGAGATCAGTTCCCGATTATGTTCCCCCAGCGAGAGTTCACGACCGACAGTCACTTCCTCTCGAGACATGGAGATCAACATCGACCCCAAATTCTTCCGAAGTTTGTTTGAAGCTGAACACAAGCAGATTTCTCCCAGCAGTTCCAGACTGTATCCTGCTGTCTTCTCCCAATATCGCGTTTTGTTTTCCCTGGAGTTATAAGGAATTTCAGGTGTGGTCTCTTCTTATGGCTGACGAGCCTCCTTGCGTAGTCTAATGGACTTTAAACGACCCTCCCCGATAGTCGACAGACTCTAAAATGTTCCCGACGACAGGTCCTTGGTTCAGACCCCTTGAGCCGCCTCGCGTCGCCATAGTCGTCAGGTTGTAATCTTTGATTGACATGATGGCTATACTTTGACTTTCGCCTTGTCCAAGCCTAAGTCAAAGTGAGGGCTCTGTAGATACCTCATTTCTGCACCTCCCGCAAACCACCCGGTGATGATTGGGCCGCATGTTTGGTACGCGGAACGATTTGTGACAGTTCATAAGTTTATCGTCAAGTGATCTCTCAAACATTTATGTCTACCTCTTAAATGTCATCTACGTGCCGATACGGTCGTTTTGGCAGTAATTAGAGTACATTTGGAGTCTGGGTCTAAAACCGTCTTCATTTTCTGACAACCATTAAACTGCCGAGTCGGAATATTCTGGAATGTTCCGGATATTTCTATTCCATATTTTATAAATCTTTTAATCTTTGGTAAAAACTTTCCCGTAATATTCACACAAAATATTAAGGAAAACCAAATTATTCCGTTATTCCATAAACTAAACACGGAAATCTTTCTTCCGCAGGAGGAAACCACTTGGGAATAGACGCAGCAAGTGTTGCGCCTCTTCCAAGAGACGCAGTGCTTGTTGTGCCTCTTCCCAAGTCCTTTTCTGCGTATTTTTTCGTATCTTTTCATATCTTTTCGAGATTCACTTCCAAAGTTTCTCCGAAAAACCCTACTTCTTCCACGTGATTAGTATAAATAGAGACCTTCGGTCTCACATATTTCTCACGCGAGTGTCCGCCCTTCTCTTCTCCCTTTGCATTCTAGACCACGAAACACTTTACTCGACCGAGTAGGCCATACTCGGTCGAGTACCAGCCTATAAAATCTGTAGTATTATAGTCTTCCCCCCTTAAAAAGAACTTCGTCCCCGAAGTTCCAACCCAACCTATAAAACATGGACACCTAACACTAACTCCACCAACCACGCTTACTAGATAACATATCCTCTCGATATTGACTCCATAATATTATCGAATAACCACAATACAATGTTGCCAACCTTGTCTCACTTCCGTAACACTCACTAGCAACTCAATACCAAGACAATCCACAAAATAAGATCAACCATCAAAACGAAATGTTACATTCTACCATCCTTAAAACGAACTTCGTCCTCGAAGTTTACTCACACACATTAACATCCTTGCACAATCCGTTACTCTCACTCATAAACATCATACTACTACGAGCACTGCCATTACCTGTAATAAAATCGGCAATCACACAAATCCATCCTTATTCTGCACCAACACTCAACTTCCAATTGCAACTTGTATAACCATCAAACTTTCTTGTCGCATCCTACTCCTGTTAAGATAAATGTTATGTCCTCGTATCTCACTAATACTAGGTCCTTTGTTATACCTCCCATAATCCTCATTACTACTGCATGACAACGATAACCCATTATAACCTCAACACCTACAACCATTCCTATATTCAGGACTCTCTTTCTTTAACAGTTCTCGTACCTCCAATTATTCTGCACTCCCATAACATATATCATAAAATCCTCAGTATAACCACTACTCCATCTCTTCTACATTACCACAACACGACATACTTCTATATACATATACACTCATCTCCACAATCTTATCTCACAATCCTCAAGTGTTACACATACTTACATTAGCTTCTCAAGTTCATCTTCTTTATTACCACTACTCCTTTAACTTGACACGATACTAAGTCCTAAAACTCCGTACTCCATGTCCCAAGGAAAGGTGCTAAACCACTTGTAGTTTCAAGTTCAATACCACACATGTTCCACATTTTCTTTTCACAACTATGTCCACCAATGCCTCATCTAACACAAGATCAAAAGCACTCCAACAACCTCTCACAACGGTGTCCAATTAACTGAATATTACTATGCCATGACATCAACAACACCATACCCAACTCTCTCTCATACCATACTCTATTTTCACTCTTAAGCTGACACTGGTAAGAATCATCGGGAGACAACACAACGGTTTATATGCCCCGACCGACACTGACAAGAAATAGCAGTAAACAAACAACGATCGATGACAACACGAAAATACTCGTATCACAACACGAATTACCGTGCCCAGTGCACAACACCACATCGATAGTCATTGCAACTCTTACAATCTCATAATACTGACTCAGCACAACTTCCTTGACCACAAGACTGTCTTAAAACCGCTCTACCAGATCACGACGCAGCACATTAGACGAGATCACAAATACCAACCTTATGAATATTATCCATACCATGACTCTTGAGGCCGGAACCTCACACCATCACTTACAGATATCATACATACACATATAAGTATAACATATGACGCGGAACACACACATAAAGATTCATAACTATCACGCCACACCATTACTCGTGAGCCAAGGACCTCACACAAAGTTTTACACACCTCATGGACCCATAATCGAATCTAACTAGCCAATCCTGACCACGTAAGTTACCACTTGATGAATACCTCTCATCCGGACTTAACTCAGGTGCCTTTCATAACCTATCCTCTCATACACACAATTATCACCCCTCCGGCAAATGTAGCCATAACATTATTGCTCAACTTCCAGCGAGCACCTCATATATCTACATCTTATACTCCCTCACAACCAAACATACTAATCACCTCCACAAGATCAACCTCATTAGGACAGCTAACTTCCCTAAAGTAACATCATCCTCAACCACTAGTGACAATACTATGACGCCAACATCCTTCATGTGATTACTCTCTTACTATCACTTCTTAATATAACAATCCGTTTCCTCTCTTTGGTTATCATCCCAAATAACGAACATTCAATCCATCAACAAAATCTACCTCAACATTATTCCCAATTCTATCCTTTATCATATCGTTACCTAACTCTCCACTAGGGATGTCATTGGGGCGGGGCGGTGGTGGATATAGGCTCCCCCGTATCCGTACCTACCAAGAAAAACTCATACCCGTCCCCGCCCCACCACCCGTGGCGGGTACAAGTTTCCAAAACCATCCCCGCCCCAACGGGTGGAAATATAAAACCGTACCCGCCCCGCTTACCCATTAACCCGTTACACCATAATTTTATTCGATAAATTTTTTCGCAAATGTTGATTTAATCATTATTAGTTTCCATTTTTTTTTTTTGAATTTATCTTTATAAGTTTAGTTTTTCACCAAAGAAGTTAGTAAAAAACTTTATAAAATAGCTATTATTTACATTATATCTTAACTATAACTAAATAAAATTAAAAAATTGTCATAATCGCACTAATTTTTTTAGCAATTGGCAGGTAGGCGGATTTAAGGCGGGTAAGATGCAAAATCCATCCCCGCCCCATTACCCGTGGTGGGTTCAATTTTCATACCCACACCCGTCCCACCACCCACCAAAGCTCTACCCATCCCCGCCCCAACTGGGGCGGGTGTGTGTAGATACCTCATTTCTGCACCTCCCGCAAACCACCCGGTGATGATTGGGCCGCATGTTTGGTACGCGGAACGATTTGTGACAGTTTGTAAGTTTATCGTCAAGTGATCGCTCAAACATTTATGTCTACCTCTTAAATGTCATCTACGTGCCGATACGGTCGTTTTGGCAGTAATTAGAGTACATTTGGAGTCCGGGCCTAAAACCGTCTTCATTTTCTGACAACCATTAAAATGCCGAGTCGGAATATTCTGGAATATTCCGGATATTTCTATTCCATATTTTATAAATCTTTTAATCTTTGGTAAACAATTTCCCGTAATATTCACACAAAATATTAAGGAAAACCAAATTATTCCGTTATTCCATAAACTAAACACGGAAATCTTTCTTCCGCAGGAGGAAACCACTTGGGAATAGACGCAGACAAGTGTCTTTGCGCCTCTTCCAAGAGACGCAGCGATGCTGCTGCGCCTCTTCCCAAGTCCTTTCTCGCGTATTTTTCTTATCTTTTCATATCTTTTCGAGATTCACTTCCAAAGTTTCTCCGAAAAACCCTACTTCCTCCACGTGATTAGTATAAATAGAGACTTTCGGTCTCACATATTTCTCACGCGAGTGTCCGCCCTTCTCTTCTCCCTTTGCATTCTAGACCACGTTCTTACTTTTTGGCGTCTACGTGCTTGAACTTTCGACCACGTAAGCTCGGATCCTTCTGAGTACCAGCCTCGTTTTGCATGACCGACCAATTTGACCAACTCCACCATAATCAACTTTAATCAATCTGTTTTAATTCCTCTTACGAGGGCACTTTCGTCTACATTCGAGTCGAGCATCACTAATCGTTAACTTAGTTCATCTCGTTTCGTCAAACATGTAAGTATGAGGGTGTAAATCTCTCTTTTATTCATTGTTATTCATTTATTGCAATCATATTGTAAGATTTATGTCGAAAATACAATTAAAACCGATTTCTAAAACCCTTTGTTTAAAACCCCTTTTTACGGATTATCAGAGGACAACCGTCGAGAAAGGACGCAGCAACTGTTGCGCCTCTTCGAAGAGACGCAGTACCTGCTGCGCCTCTTTGTGAGGTTGCCGCAGTTCCTGCTTCCTTTCTTCTTCCTTCGTCTTTCGTTGATTCGTTTGTTTTTCTTTTGTTTTCATTTGTTCCTTGTTTTAATATAACAATCTGAACATAATAACTTGACATATAAATTGTTCATCATCATTAACATATAATTCATCTCATTAATTCCCGACTTAAATCCCAAGTAATTAATATTTGTGGGTTTTCGTCACTAAAGTCAATTCGGGTCTTAGAAATTCGATTCATTCATATTGGGTTTCTGGAATTCGATCTCTGATATATTCTCACCTGTTTATTATCATATTTATCATTAGTCCGTCATTAATTCATCGTATTTAACCTAATTAATTTGTTTAGTTATTAATTTTTTAATTAATCCTCTTTAATCTTGTAATAATTCGTCCTAATTAGCTTCATCCATGTTTATTGCTTTCATGACCGTTAATCGCATGTAAATAATCTGATAATCACTTTCATCCGAGTCAAATAATATAATCAAGCATTAAAATCACCAACGAATATTAACGACTTGCAATTCCGGCTTCACAGCCAGAACTGAGCCAAGGAACAGACGCAGTGACTGTTGCGCCTCTTCCAGAGGGGGCAGCTCTGCTGCGCCTGTTCCTGGTTGACTTCTATCTCTGAACTCCCGTTTTGCCTTGACCTAATTTATTAGTTTACGTATTTAATTAACTATTATTCGTATTATCGTCTTATAATCTGTTCGTTAATTTATTTATTCTTTCTTTTCTAAATTATCCGTTTTAGATGTATTTTCGACATAAATCATTAAACCCGATGTAATTATTGTAATTTTCATTATTGTAATTTTCCTTTATTGTATTTATCATTGTATTTTTTATTGCTTGTATGCTTTCACAGGTAATTGAACTTAAATCCCGATTTGACCTAATTGTATGCTAAATTAATTGTTTACCGACTTAGTATTAATTCTCACATGTTAGGATTAAAACGTTGGATGTTGCATTGCATGCATATAATCGACAATATATCGAGTATAGACGATTTTCCCTAATCATTATAGAGGCCGCTATCGAGGCGGGCGGGATTAGGTGTTCGATCAAAAGAGCTTCCTAATACGTACCCTCACCCCTTACTCCAGATCTCTCTGAACATCCGTGTTCATTGGCATCCACGAGAGTCATTCTAGACATAGAATGCTAAGGGTAACGAGTTCTTGGTGTTCATATCACTACTTTGTGTCTTGACATGGCACGAGGTATTCGAACGGTTTCCAATTTTCCACAATAAATTGGTGGCGACTCCACAAATGCAAACGCTTGTTTCCCAAGCGCCCCCGTGGCCCGTGTCCACAGTGTGGGGCGATACCCACTTATTCCCGCCCCGCTGGCATCCCTACTCTCCACCAAAATCTCAGATCGTGCAAACACTCTACCAGCTTCTTATTCCCTTAATACCTCGAAACTCACGGCTAACATGTCGTCCTGCTCTCCTATATAACTATTAACTCACACCCTCTAGTGAGGCTATCGTACATATCCAGAATTTCCTAACTTCATGCTCCTTAACTCCGGTCAACGTTCTCTCAACTTACTTCCATCCCTCTTTCCCCCTTTTTGCTCAATAATACCAATTAATAATTCATCTCCTTTCTCTTTCTACCTAACTCTTTAGTAGTCCGATTATCTTTTTGTTACTCCACGACTCAAATTCCAGTGATTCATATCGATATCTTTTCTTTAGTTCTTAACACTTATCTCCTCCCATCATACTATTCACTCGCACTTGTTACCATAAGTCTACACACTAACGGTTATTCTTCAATAAGCCGTATCTCCCTGTCGTATCTCTAGGAAACCAAAAATTCATCTCATACCGTTAATTTCCCAAAGAACTACACACTAGGCTCACCTCTTGATATTCCAAATTCCCAAATCAACCACTGTCTACTCATCGCGGCATAACTTGACCTCACTATACACTATTCGTTTCCATCTCTCTATAGTGACCTATTATCACATATATCCTTAAACAACTCAATCCAAACCGTATCCCTCCATAAATCCTTACACATCCTAATATGCCACTATTCGTATCCCTCATCTCAATCTTTCATTCTCACGTTTCTTTACACTTACATCACTCTTGCCCATATACACTTACTTTTATATTACTCAACCCACGACTATATCACTCATCATATCTCACAAAACATGATCCTTGTCTCGATTAGCTTATAAATCTACTCTTTTCATGTTCCACTATCCCTCACCGCCACATATAACTCATGTCTTTTATATCCAACACCTATCCCTCATACGCCGGCATCCTCCCTATCATAGCATTTGGTAACTTACGTATCAAGACCGTCACATATATAAAAGAATGCGTTAAGACTCAAAACATACGTGTGCACATACCCCACGACTCAAAACAAATGTAAGAACATAGCCACCGACTTAAAAAATAAGGTGAAAATATAGCCACCGACTCAAAATAGCCGCCCAATGAGGTACTCGGTCGAGTACATAGCATACTAGGTCGAGTACAGGATACTCGGTCGAGTAACTATATTACTCGGTCGAGTATTGGGAATACTCGGCCGAGTAGCCCTTACTCGGTCGAGTATTACTTTACTCGGTCGAGTACCAACACAATTCTCAGCATCGTCCAGTTTTCGTAAAACAGTCATATCTCACTCGTTACTTGGTCGTTTTGGGCGTGTGACCTATCGTTAGAATCGTAAGAAGACAAGCTATCACCTCAACTTGGAATAATAGACATATCATTTCTATAACTCGACTTATGACAGTTTTAAGACAACCCTTCCGTAATCGATCTTCATACAAATCAATTTTTCTAAACCCAAACAATTTGAACATGCATAAGGCAACAACAACAACTCAATACTTCAAGAAAGCAGTACATAATTGAACTCTTATCATACTCACATAAAAATTAAACACAAAATTCATATATATATATATAGACGCATGACCTTAATCACATGCTACTACCAACAACCAAACATTAACATCATCATGATCATATACACATGTACCACTACCCTTTTGAAAGACACATAATAAACACTTAACATGCCAACATATTCCATACTAAAATTCAAATCAGTAAATCTCGCCACGCTTTTCACATGTTTCCACATACCACTTCTCATACCGCATTATCCAACCATTCAAGTTCCAAGTACCACACACATACATGACTCGACATATAACAGTCCCCCCCCCCCCATGTGACCGGCTTGAGATCGTAAGGGCCTTAATGCGACTTCGGGACGTCTCCCAAGTCTTTGCGGTAGCTCCAAACAATTCTCCCCGGGTTCATTTTATTTAGACTCCCTAAGTTCATGGGTTCATTAGTTTTAGGTGCCGGAATCGTCGGCTCTGATACCACTTTGTAACACCCCCTCATACCAAGGTACCTTACCAAGGACTACCCTAGTATGAAAGGCTGTTACCATCTCGGTTGTCCGAGGTTAGTATATCAAAAGCAACAATCCAAAACAACTTTAATAACGTATAAAGAGTTTAACGATTACATAATCTCAGACAACTCAAAATAAAAGCGTAAGGAACTCAATGCAACTGAAATCAAAGACAGCTAAACTCGTAACAGCGGAAGCTAGACTCGAAGTGATGACTCCCCATGACTGTCCCATAGCTAAACATCTGCATTACCTGTCATAATCTGCTCACCATCCCCGAATGGATCACCGCAGGATTTACAAAACAACAACACGGGGTCAGTACCGCTCAATCAAGATAAGACAAACAAATAATGTAACCGGCTGATCATCCTCCACAGTAACCGACTACACACCAAAGTGTGTAGCCCTGCCAGATTACCCATCGCAACAGGTAATCCACTCCGCCAGTGGGTGACCGCAGCCCATCCCCACCAAGTCCAGCTCATCAACGAGCGACTAACAATCCCTGTCCCTTAATGTTCACATCCCCTCCCGTGACGGGTTCCACGGAGGGCGAAATAGGGTGTGAAGCCACTCCCGCAAGTGACTCCGCCACAATCACACAACACCACAGCATCACAGCTGTCACAACACCACAACCGTCACAACACAACAACATCACCACCGCCATCGCAACACTCATGCTCCGATGATCAGCAAATAACAACAATTACAACACAAGCACAGTCTTAAATCAATTAACAGTAACTGAGTAGGGAAATCCTACCTTTTCGCAATCCGCTTACGCTGCAATAAACCATACAAATACATAACAAATACCACATCGTCACCTACACCAACAATCACATAATACAATCACTAACTGCAAAACCCCCATTTACCCCAATTCATAATCAAGAACAAACTCTAAAATATAAATCATTGAATATGAAGATGGGGACTTACCGACGATGAATCAAAAGGAATGAATGCAATTGCTATGATCACCCACACACAAGGAGAGATTCGGAGATGATTAGGGCATCGGAGAATGTTTTTAGGTTTGTAAAGCGTAATTAGAAACTGTCTAGCGTAATATATATAATGCCTTAATCATTTCCAAATTAAACCGCGGAAAAACACTCGACAGACCGGATACTCGGTCAAGTATGGAGTATACTCGGCCGAGTACCCTCTACTCGGTCGAGTATTCCACATTACTCGGCCGAGTATTCCTAGGCAGTAGCCAAACAGGGACCACGACACACTTTACTCGACCGAGTAGGCCATACTCGGTCGAGTACCAGCCTATAAAATCCGTAGTATTACAGTCTTTGATAAATCGTATTTGTAAGCATCCATACTCTTTTGTATATCTGGTGTGATGCGATTGATGACCAATTCAAGTGTCATATACTCATATGAGATGACTAGTCGATCACATAGACAGACTGTATGAGACACTCTGTCGGGCAGTGACCGCTTATAGAGTTCTGGAAATTCATAAAGCCTGGTCGTGGCAAGAGCTACTATAGTATTCTTATGAGTCAATTTTTTTTACTAGAGACTATTCGCCCAAGTTGGCACAAGTTTCTGATTGGCTTTGATTTATACTCTACGACTGTCGTAACTGAAGTCAAATGAGTGTATTTTTGTAATACCCGCCCTTTTAGGGACCCTTTGACCAGCGTTGACTAACCTTGGGAGCGGGAATAGTTCTTAGAAGTACGTGCCAAAGCTATCTTGGATTACGAGTTATGAGTGGTACTCGATAGAGTAGAGGCTACTCGATCGAGTAGCGTGGTTACTCGATCGAGTAGGGGGTTACTCGATCGAGTGTGTGTGGTACTCGATCGAGTATCGAGTTTTCAGCGAGGGTTTTTATTCGCGTTTTGTTAAAACCGCAAATCATTTCCGCCTCATTCCTCCTATCCTTCAGTCGCCTCTCTCCCTTCCCTTCACCATAAAACCTCCATGGAAGCCTTTTGAAGGTCCTTGTGCCTTAGGAGAGCATAGTTTGAGTCGGGTAGCGGTCTTTTGCTGGATTTCTCTTTATAGGTATGTCGTCATCATCATCCGTATCTTTGTCTTTACAGATAGGGGTGGGCACCGGTCCAAAACCGGACCGGAACCGGTTTGGACCGGAACCGGAATCGACAAAATTCATGGACCGGGACCGGACCGGATTACAAAAATTCCGGACCGGAAAAATTCCGGTCCAAGACCGGACCTGACAGGTTGGACCGGAATTACCCACTTTTTCAAATTCCGGTCCATTGGACCGGATCGGACCGGTTGGACCGGATTGCACCGGAATAAAAATACAATTTTAAGAAAAAAAATGCAAATAACAATAATTCCGGGCATTCCGGTCCAAACCGTCCGACCGAAAATACGGTCCCGACGGACCGACCGAAAAATACGGTCCCGGACGACCGACCGAAACCGGAATCTTGGAAAATGGTGGACCGGAGACCGGACTGGAATTTTTAATTCTGGTTCCGGTCCACTAGATTCCGGTCCGGACCGGTCCATTTTTCCGGTCCGGACCGGATTATGCCCACCCCTATTTACAGTTAGGGTTTGCTTGGTAGTAATAGATGATTGTGTTGTGGTTATAGGCTTTGTTTGGTTGCTGGATATGTCATATGTTGGCATGGATTGGTTGCAGTTGCTTAAAGGTAGGTTCGCCTACTCAGTTTCTGTAGATAGTCTTGTGTGGTGATTGTGCTGTAGTTAGTGATTGTTGATTGATTCAGACGGATGTTGCTGTTGTATTGTAATTGTGATTGTTTGTCTCTGGTTCTCGAGATGCGTTCTCGGCTGAGTGGAGTCACTTGCGAGAGTGGCTTCACGCCCTAGTTTCGCCCTCCGTGGAACCCGCCATGGGAGGGAATGTGCACATTAATGGGACAGGGTTATCGCTCGGTATGATGAGCGGGGATTTGGTGGGTACGGGCGTCCCCCACTCGCGGGCTGGTCCAAAGGGACGGTCGGTGACGGAAATTGATCGGTGTGGGTGTGCTTGTGTGTGGCTGATTGTGTTACATTGTGTTGCTAGACGTTGTTGGCTTTGTGGTGTTTTATCTCAGTATTGACCTTGTTGGTTGTCTTGTATTTTATGTGTCTGCCGTGATCCCTTATGGTGAGCAGTTTGTCTTAGCAGGTGTTGATGTCGTTGATAGCTGGAGTCCGGGCAGGGATGAGTCTTCACGAGATTTGATAGTTGTAGCGAGCAGTCTTTGAGTTGTATCTTCTATGTTTTCAGTTGGTTTTAAATCACTTGTAATATAACATAATAGTTCTTTTATCGACATTTGATTATTACTGTCCTCGGACAATCGAGATGGTAATGCCTTTATATGCTAAGGAAGGCCTAGTTAAGGCTCCTCTGGATATGGGGGTGTTACAATTTTAGGTTATGATAAACTGCAGCTATACGAAGGGAATAGTGCGGCAGAAATTGTCCACCCCCTTGTCAGGGTTGTTGAAAATCTCAGGCCACTCGAGAAGAAGTGAACTGAAAATGTGTGGCCACTCTCGGTAGGTATCTATGGTAGATAATTCCGGTCAGACAGTTACTCTCCAGATCGAAGAAACCACTCAAGATATGATCAAATACAAGTACGACCCAAGACACCTTGCATAGAGTGGGAGATTGTAATAGGACAAGAGAATTGGTGACGCACACTTGTTTTGGACAAGTGGGAGATTGTTGGAGTATGTGTCCTCAACAATGGTGTGATCACATATTTAAATCTCAAATTAAGAATGCCAAAGGGATGATTCAATTACATTGTCAGTTGATCAACGTTCATCGGTAACGCTCGGCTAACTAGAGCTTGACGTTACTGTCGTTTGACGGCAGTGTTCAACTGATCCCTTCGGTCACACCTAAAGGATGACGCACAAATGAAAAAAGTGATTATTTGTATTTGATACAAGTTAATTAATCCCTTATAAATATCGAGTTATATGAGTTTGGAACTCATAATTGTAAATGAGATTTATAATTATTTTGAGGTAAAGGTAGTAAGTTAATTATATTTACAATAAGTTGTAAACTAGTTAAAATGGGCATTGTGATACCCATTATATGTTGTGATAATAATAGAATATTACTCAACAAGTTGAGTATATATTTATCGGTTATTAATTTGTCACATAATAGTTATTTGGTCAAATTAATATTTAATTATGCTAGATAATTAAACGCACGATTTATAAGCATTTTACGGAATAAATGTAAAAAACCGAAATGGACCCGTAAACACCCCATAACCGGTTATGAGGAGTGTTTAGGACTCCATTGGGTTTTGTCTTTTGTGTTTGAAAAAGATGCTAGAAAACATAATTATTGCACTTTCTCTATTATCACAAGCCTACTCTTACACCTAGTCTAATGCATACAATAAAAAATTGAAAAGCAAAACCCACTCACCCAAAAAGGGGTGTCGGTTTGGTGCTCTTCATATAGAGCACTTGTTGCTCTATTTTACATACTTGATATATTGTATAAACTCTCTAAAAATAATATGATGATATTATTCATGAATTACGTACTAGTGTAGTAATGTTTTATAAAGGTTATTAAGTAATATTTTATAAGGGTTATTACTACAATTTTCTAGTTAAAAACTTGTAGTAATTTTGTTTTTAATCTTGGGTGTTCTCTAAAGGAGGTGTTCTTATTTGAGCACTTGGTTGGAAGATTATCCTACTATTCATAGCTCAAGAACAAATGAAGGTAGGAGACCTTCCTTGTGCCCAAAAATCCGAAAACAACAATGTAAGAACCATTGTTTTCTAATTATATATCTAATTTAGTTATGCATGCACTAGATCTAAAGAACTAATATTAAAATGTTAATTTGTTCACCATTAGAAAAGTCTAATAATAGGTATATGAACCTAACAACTTATTGTTCGCTGATGATAGTATATTTTTTACAAGAGCTACTGAAGAAGAAGTTGATGTTGTTAGTAATATCTTGCGACGGTATGAGAGTGCCTCTGGGCAGCTGGTTAATTTGGATAAGATTACAGTTTCTTTCAGTAAGGGTGTGTCGTGAACAAAGCGGAATAATCTGGCAAATAGGTTGGGTATTATTGAGGTCGAGAAACAGGAGAGATACTTGGGGTTACCTACGGCGGTGGGACGGTCTAAGAAAGTGCTCACCAATATTCTGTGTGATAAGCTCAACAAAAGATTGGAAGGTTAGCGCGGGAAAATCTTGTCTAGGGCTGGTAAGAAGGTTCTTTTAAAGGTAGTTGTCAATTTATTCCCTACATATGTTGTGAGTATTTTCAAAATTTTCGTTCTTTTGTGAAGAGCTTCGTTCTATGATGTCACATTTTTGGTGGGGGCATAAGGAGGGGAAGCGGGGTATTAGCTGGGTGTCGTGGAAGAAGTTATGTCATCCAAAGGGAATGGTTGGGATGGGTTTCCGCGATTTTAAGTTGTTTAATCGTGCGCTCCTAAGCAAACAAGTCTGGAGGCTCATGGCGGAGACAGAGAGTTTATGGGCTAGAGTTATGAAAACTCGATATTACCCAAATGGTGATTTTTTGTCGGCAATTTTGGGTCATCATCCAAGTTATACTTGGAGGGGTATTCACGAGTCTAGGGGTGCTAGGCAACGGTCTTCGGCAGAGAGTAGGGGATGGGCTTTCTACTCGTGTGTGGGGCGATGCTTGGGTTTCGGGGAACCAGTCGGGGTGAGTCATTTTGCCGCGAAAACCGGGGCATGAGGACATGATGGTGGCAGCGTTGATGGGTGATGAGGGAGGGGCGTGGAACATGAACCTTATGGATAGCCTTTTCCTACCCTTCGAGGGGGAAAGGATTAGGAACATAAGGCTTAGTGCGAATACGGTTCATGATGAGTGGTATTGGAGTGCGGAGAAGGATGGGTTTTTCACTGTTCGATAGGCATATCGTCTCATGGCTGGTGGGTACGAGCTCCTGGAAGTGGGGGGAGCTTTTAGTTGGGAAAGGGAGAAGTGGTTATGGAGCAGGCTTTGGAAAATCCCGGTTTGGCCTAGAGTGAAACTTTTCTTTTGGCAGTTGTGCAGCGAAGCTTTGGCGACAAGAGTAAAAATTGCCACTCGAGTTCGAGGTGAGTCTTCTTTTTGCTCTTTTTGTAATTCTTCTTTTGAGTCGAGTCTTCATTTGTTTCGGGATTGTGGGGTTGCTAATCGGGTTTGGGAGGGGCTTGGTTTGGAGGGCGATGATGATGCTCATGGAAGGGGAGTGAGGGATTGGGTCGAAGCGCGTTGGAGGGAGTTTGGGGGTGGGAGTCTGGGTGGTTCATGGTGGGCTGCTGGGCTTTAAGGGAGCATCGTAACAAAGTCATTTTTTAGGGGCAAGAAGTGGACCCAAATTGTGTTGTGAAGCGAGTAAGAGATGTGATGGAGGAGATTGACGGAAGGGGATATGTACGGAGCAAGGCGAGGGACAATGGGGAGGCGTGTGGCGCGGTTGTTGTGCAAAAGGGTTGGGTTGCTCCTACGGCGGACTGTTTAAAAATCAACGTTGATGCGGATGTGAAGGAAGGGGAGGGCGTGGGGCTGGACGTGGTGTGTCGAGATGGGAAGAGGCAGATGTTGTGAGGAGTGTCGATTGTGTTGGAGCAGACGTGGGATATTCATGTTGCGGAGGCGGTGGCAGTCTTAGAAGGTGTTAAAGAAGCAGGACAGAGGGGCCATGCGAAGATTATAGTCGAAAACGATTGTTTACACGTGGTTGAAGCGCTGCGGAAGTCCTCTAGTGGCATGAGTATTTTTGCTTTAGTTTTGGAAGACATTTTTTCTTTGTGTAATTCTTTTAGTTCTATTGTTTGGTCGCATATTAGTCGTAGAAACAACGGTGTGGCTCATGCTCTAGCTCATCCTTTTCCAAGAGTAGTTGGTAGAATCATGTGGTCAGAGGTTTTGCCTTTGATTGCGAATAATGCTGTTATGTCTAATTTGTCGTTAATGCAGTAAAGCCTTCGGTTTTTCTTTCAAAAAAAAAAAAGATAAGTGGTCACTCGGCACTCCCGGACTCATATAATAGCGATTTGAGATTACTTGGCTTTGACCGAATCCTGACTACACTCAAATGAACCATGATTCACTTAAATCAACAATAGCGACAAATATTGAGTTGTTACCAAAGGAATGCTTTCACACAAAACCTACTGCTACTACGAATCTACAGCGCCTTGTCCTTCCGAGAACATAAAATCAATATATATAACTAAAGGAGGCTTTTTTTCTAATTATACTATTAGCATTAGAATTAGGAGATAATTAATTATTTACAATTTTTCTATTATAATTAGGAAAATAATTTTCCTACTATAAATGAGAATTAATTAATTATTTTATAATTTTCCTATTAGAAATAGGAAATAAATTAACAATTTTTTAAGGCTTTTTTTTCCTAATTATACTATTAGAATTAGGGTATAATAATTATTTAAAAAATTTCTATTATAATTAGAAATATGATTTTCCTATTAGAAATGAAAATTAATTGATTACTTTATAATTTTATTATTAGAAACAGAAAATAAATTAGAAGGAAAAAAAATCTTTGATATATTTATAATATACAATTTTATAACAACATCCGAATAAAAAAATGAGGTATTATGAGGCTTATAGACCCTAGGCCGAACTGGGTTGTTGTGACAAATGTGCATGCATAATACGTACTACATGGAATTTACTCATGTAAAGGGTAAATTGAACTCTGAAATATGCCCCTACGTCTTTTGTTATTGCTAATGTCATATTTAATTATACATAATACGAAGTTTATTTTTCAAATGTCATATGTATTTCTTTTATTAATTTTAAAGTTATTTCCCTCACAATACAGTTCAACTTCTATTGATAATTTATTATTATATTATTTACATTCATTTGTCATTATATAAAAGTATATTAATCAAAGTTTAAATAAGATATTCACAAATTATTGATAAGTACAAAGTTTGATATCTATTTTTCAAGGTGTATTAAAAGTTAAAGAAAGTTGCTGCTAATTTGCGAATCAAAATATCATATTATGACAAATGAGTAAATATTTTGAAAAACTGTTGTGCGATTGTTTTACAATTTAAAGTAAAAATGGTACCACGAGTAATAAAATAGATTTGAATGAGGCTTGAAGGTAAATTAGATACACTTATTATAGAAATATGGGTAAGGTTAAGATTCAATTCAAGCAACGATCAACATTAAAAAAAAAAGTCATGAAAAACATATAAACGGGTAAGAGTAGTCTTTCCCTAATATAGTGAAGACCGTCTCTCTCAAGCTTTTCTTCTGACAAATTTACACGCATAAAAAACGGTACTATTTAATTATATGGAGCAAACTATTTATTGTTGATGCCATATTTATTTATTTATTTTGTAAATTGAGCACATCGTCGCTATAATTTAGGGAGAGATGCGAATTGGGGAAGGGTGAGACATATTCGTCATGCATAATACGCTGCTTTAACCATCTTTAGGCAAAAATATAAAAATAAATGAAAAAATTTAAACCTAAAAGTGGGTCACGTACTTGCCAACTCTTCTATAGTTTTCTACCGCATTAATATTCTCATGAAGTTTATGACATTTATTTCATATTAATAAAAAAAAAATTATACTGCTTCGTACAATTTGTAATTTATAACTTTTAGCTAACTTATTAGAACTTGCTTAAATTTATATATTTTAAGTGAAGAATATTAATTATAAATATGATAAAGATAAAGTTTGATCTTTAATTTCCTGAGAAATAAAAAAAAACTCAATTTCTATTTTCTTATAATATACTAATTAAAGGTCATAATGTATAACAGGAAATTACACCACAATCTACTATTTTAATATGTCGATGATCAACACTCAAAATAGCACATTTGTTATTTAAATAGTGTAAAAACTCTCAAAATGCTAAACAAAAATGTTCAATCTGTCGTTATCAAACAAAACCTAAGTTTCTGCATTTGTTTTGTCGTGTTCAACTTAATCTTTATGAGATGTAAAAATGATGAAGTTCGGAAAGTAGCGGTTAGTTTTATGTTAGTTAGATGGACTTTTCAAGAGGGAGATGAAAGCTTTGCATTTTGGACCATTTTATGTGTGAACCTAAGAGATTAAGTAGTGAGCTAAAGGTTGTTTTGAGTGGGAATGAGGTTTATTGTGACGAGTTGGTTGACTAAAGTTTTTCCTTACTAGATCTAGAAAGGGGATAATAATTATGAGATAATAAAATTTGAAGAAAAAAAGACTATAAAAATGAGATTGAGGTAGTAAGATTTATTTATGCAAAAAGAAATAAATAGCAAAGTTCATGTATATGTATAATATTCAAACTTATTCAGTTTACAAATATAGTACCCAAACACTTTGTTTGAGTATCTGGAATAGAGGTAGGGGAGGGGACGAGAAAAAGACTAGGAAGGGAAAGGAGAGAGATAAGAAGGAAAATTGCTTCTTAAACTTTTCTTTGTTGAAGGAGAAATAAATTGTCTTCGATAAGGGAGACGAGGATCCATATCATCTGGAGTAAAGATTGGTGTTTCATGGAGGTAAATGCGATTTATAACTTCTTAGATGTAAAACGTGGTTGAAAGGTAGTGATAGTGGTAGTGGATTGGAGGTTGTTTCATTAAAAACTAATCACAGTGGCTGATGTTTTATTTTGTGGGTAAATTAGTGGGGTGGAGGGATGGTGCATTCGTAGAAGGTGATGAGTTTAACGAGGATAGTGATAATAAATAAGGTTATTTATCAGCAAAATATCGTTTGCATTAAAACATATAGGTAACATGAATAATAACAATAAACCTCAAAAGATCATATTGAGAAACTTACTCTTGAGTCTTGACCCCATCAATCCAAATTAAAGTAAATTAAATCTTAATTATAACAACATTGTCGAGAGCAAGGGTTAGTTTCCATTTGGTTGTGGATTTTTCTAGAAGTAGGGGTTTAGTTTTTCACTTGGTTGGATAAATTTGAGAGAAGTTTCGAGGACAAGGAACGATCTTTCAAGGGATGAGATTGTTTTATATCATGTGTGTGAATAGGGAAGAAAAATAGGGGTTTGCGTGAAGGATTTTGTTTCAAATGAGAAGATAAGGGCAAGACTATTGTTATAGGGGGTGTCATAAGCAGCCTTAGCCATGTAGTATTGCGTTGAAACTTGGTTTATATTCAAAGGTATGTCTATAGTTTGACCGGGAGATATAACATTTAACTACCTGTAAATGTTTTTACGTAACTACCATTTGACCTAACAATGATTAAATTATGGTTGTTATTATAAAGAAGAAGATTTGTTGTATCATTGAGTTGATTATGCAAAGTAGATATTATTGTTTTCCTTGACCAATTGAAAAACAAACAGGTATTAATGAACAAAATCTAAAAACTCTCAGTCTCAAGTATCATATATATAAAATTCATATTGGTTTTATTTTCCTAAATAAAACATTGTCGAGAGCAAGGGTTAATTTTCATTGGATGGTGGATTTCTCTAGAAGTAGGGGTTTAGTTTTTCACTTAGTTGGATAAATTTGATATAAGTTTCGGAGACACAGATCGATCTTTCAAAAGATGAGATTGTTTTAGATCATTTGTGTGAATAGGGAAGAAAAATAGGGGTCTACGTGAAAGATTTTGTTTCAAATGAAAAGATGAGGGCCAAGACTATTGCTAGAGAGAGAGAGAGAGAGAGAGAGAGGAGGGGGGGCATCCCTAGCCATGTAGTATTGTGGCGGAATTTGGTTCACATTCAAACGTATTTCAATAGTTTGACCGGGAAATATTACATTCTAACTACCTCTAAATATTTTTACATAATTACAATTTGATCCAGCAATGATTAAATTATGGTTGTTATTCGAAAGAAGGAGATTTGTTGAATCATTGAGTTAACTATCAGTCCAAGTATCATATATATAAACTTCGTATTCGTTTTATTTTCCTAAAAAAAGTATTTTATTAATCAACCACTCTTTTATTCTTATGTCAATATTATGTTAACGGCAATTATTTGTTGGTCATGCGGCATACATAAAATCTTAGACATGAACGATGCTATATGTCTATATTTCATTTTATTGTGAAATTTATCACATATTATTTTAATATCCGTGCAACGCACGGGCAAAAAAACTAGTACATCATTAAGAGATCACAAGCAAGGTTTCTACTTTCTAGTAATCGCCTCGTCGTCGTCAACGTCAAAGATAATTCTAATGGTTTTAGGACTCAGCATAATAGAGTACAATGGGTCGAATGTATGAATCCTTAACTTGCGCAAATAACACAATATGATTGTTCACGAAATTCCAAAATGGAAATTTCGATGAGAATTACATTTAATGTCTGCTTAAAGTTTATAAAAAAAAAAAAAAAAAAAAAAAAAAAAAAAAAAAAAAAATCGGCAATGAAAGAGTACAAATTGAGACAAATCTATGCCCTGGTTAACCCTTAAAATTAGAGAGCCAAGTTGGTGTGACTACATTATATATTTACATGATTTGCAGGTTTAACGTAAGCAAGCTAACAGCTCCTCTATAAAACTTAACTTAGTCAGGCACTTGCTAACTCGATTCAAAGAATAGCAGCTACCAGCATGAAAAGAAGCAGGTTTTTTTGCATGATAACAAGAAGCAAGTTGTATGTGCATTCGAGTTCTGTACATAGGGAATGTCGATGAAATAAGCCAACTATACACCATATACAGCTAGTCTCTCCTCGATAGAGACGCGACAAACTGGACATTTCTTACATTTATCACTGCACAAACTGCAGCCAAATTTTGTAATTTTAGTCAATAGAACACTGCTGCATAGGAAAGCTTGAAATTCAGTACGCAAAATTGAAATACAGAGTAGATAACTAACCAGCACAGAATCCGGTGCCTACAAGGCAGGAGGACGATGCTGATCTCTCTCTCAAAGCATACCCGGCACAGAACTTTCTCCTAAAGAACAATTATGTAATATGAGAAATTTTAATGTTGAAAATGGGCAGGTTATCGACATCATAAGAGGGCAAGTACTATCCCAATCCAAGTTCAATAACTATGCATTTGTTCTTCCACAGAACGGAGAAGCTTATATAGAAAAAAAATATCTCCTAAAATGCTAGAATGAAGTTAGTACTACACAAATCATAACCTTCCCATTAAATACACAACCTACGTGTTGCCTTCGCCAGAGGCAGCGTAAGGAGAGTTGTTATAGCATTTGGAAAACGTCGTATAAAGATTTTTTCAGATGTATAAGTCAAATGCGCATCAATAGAAGTTGGAATCTTACATTTTGTAATCTTTCAAATTCGTCTTGGCAAATTTTGGTTATCTCTGTTTGCTGCCCCAGAGCCGCCTGCAATCTCCAGACCTGGATAAAAAAAAAAATACGCTAAATCATGCACCCATTCTTCAGGATTTGTTTGGTAAATTAACAGTTAGCACTGCAGATGACTAACCTCCTCAGCTAAGTCCTTCTTAGGCATTTTTTTAACCACCTCGGGTGGATAATTGCAAAAGGTATTGTATCTGAATAAAGCAGAGAAGAACCAGATTAGTAGACAAAAAATTATTTAACACACAGTTTTCATACTATCCCCACATTTACACACATGGTTCCAACTTTCAACCCATTTATATGTCCCGCTTAACTAGATGTTATATTTACGATTTAGATGTCCCGCTTAACTTTCAACCCTTAACTTATATAACTATGGGCCTATGGCTACTATTTGTCCCCGTTATTTTACTACGGCTATTGTGGTTGTTCACCTTTTTATTTTACTAGATTTAGAGGCTAATTATTTTGTGATGGCCAAAAATATAATTGGGATAATAAAGATAGGATGGAGGGAGGACTACTTATAGGTGCTAAGAATTAGTGTCATTGTCAAGTTGAAATAGCACTTCGAGAATGGAAGTAAGATGATATGCATTAGACTCTTTAAGAAATTTTCACTTGGTGAACTGGGATTTCACAAGTTTCACTTTGACGACCTAGTTTTAAGTGATTTTTCACTTCGGTGACCTCAAGTGTAATACAGCCAAAGTTCAATCCAAAATTCCAAACAAGAAGTGTTTTTAAGCATGCAACATACTTTCTAATACTTTTATGTTAAAAATTACCTTAATATCTATATGATCTGAGTAAGCACACATTGTTGTGCTTATAAAAATCACTGAGTGAGATGAAATTTTACTATATTATAGCTTACGCCACCAGAGGGAGAATTTTCAAACCTCGGGTCACCAAAGTGAGAAATTGTGCAAAATACATGTCATGGCAGTGAATATTGAAACCACTGGGCAACAAAGGGGTATTAGCCAAAACCTGAGGGGACAAAAGTGGAAGTAATCCTAATCTTTAAGGGTCCGGAAAAAAAGACCCCAACAATAGTTATTCCAAGAAAGGCAGGAATCACGAGCGAATAACAACGTGAACGGAAGGAAAAGGGCAAAGATTATAGGCTTGAATGGCAAACAAATAGCAGAAAACTGCTAGCATCAAGTAACCACATGGTATAACAAACTGGCACTAAGTGCAGCACCAGCACACTGAAAAAGAAATGTACAGACCCTGATGTTCCTTCATGCAAAAGCCGTGCTTGCTCCTCCCGACTTCCCTCGTCAATGGACCACCAACCAAGTAGCCTGATTTAAAATGGAAGAGGGTTAGCATTTGTTTTCCAGAAATTCATGATTGTTTGAAGTAGACCTGTCAAAACTCGACCCGACCCGAAAACCCGACCCGCACAGCCCGTTTTTTAGGGTTAGAGACCCGGTTTTTTCGACCCGCAGCCCGTTTGACCCGAACCCGAAATGACCCGTTATTTTAGGGTCGAGACCCGACCTGAACGGGTCGACCCGTTGGGTCAAAGGTAAATCAAGAATTTAATTAAAATATTAATATTTATATATTATATTTGAAAAAATAGTTAAAAAAATATTTTTTTTATTACTTAAAATTACAAAAACAACTAAAAAGTTAATTTTATATAACTTTTATAATATTTAATAGGAAAAATTACAATTTACCACCTAATATGTTCATTTTTTTACATTTTACCACCTAATATGTTCTACTTTACAAATAACCACCTAACTTTGAACAAATTCTACACCATTCTAACTTATTTTACATTCATGAAACGTTTTTGCATAATTATCGACTCAATTTCATTTTTACAACTTCCGACCATTTTCATGACCAAACTACCCTTATTAATTACCTAGACTTAGTACTTGGGAATTCCTGGTACTTACTTCTGACTTTTCATTCCCAGAAAAATAGACCCTTGTGAACTATGAACCCTAGAAATCAATTTTTTCCCTTTTCTTCACCCTCTATCATCAAATATAATTCATTAAATGCCCAATTGATCAACAACCGTTATTAGATTCATGCTTGACACAATTTCAATCTTTACTTTCACCATAGATGGCCGAATCTGGCTTGTTTTCTTGGGAATCTGGATTATTTGGTTTGTTAAATACAATTGAATCGTATAGAAGTTACAAATCTTAATCGTCAATTACTCTTCAGGTTTGTATTAATCTGGTTTTGTGATTGCTTATATTGCACTTAGCTGATGGTAAGTCATGGAATAGTCTACACTGGGCTTGAATGGGAACTTAGCTGATGGTAGTAAATCATGCTTTTATGGAGCCTTTAGTTGTGTTTTGTTTGAAGACCAAAATATGATTTAATTGTTGATTCCAAATTCCACCATTACACAAACTGCACTCCACAACTAAATAATACTCGCAAGTAATTTGAGTTAAACGTTATTCACCAATAAACCCAATCGATAGAAACAAATGCAACAGCTAGGGGGATATCCTCAATTGAGTTCTTTAAATTTGCTTTTGTACTTTAAACCTTTTAATTTAAACAAATGTAAGAAACTACATGCTTCATATAATACTCTATAGCAGTGTTGGCAATCTTCTGCAGCAGGAAAGTGTGAGAGATGGACGAACTTTAATGAAACCGTGAATAAGCTCACTGACGCATTTGAGCTGGCAATGTTCTGAGGTTCACATTTAGGGGTCACTGACGCCGCCGATGTTTGGGTTTGTTTAGGAGTTGGGTTTTTTATTTCAATTGGATGATCGAGATTGAGTGAGTGTGAAATAAATAGAGAGGGTATGTAATTAATAAGGGTATATTGGTCAATACAAGTTTACGTAAGACGATAAAATGGAGTCGAGTCGATAATTGCACAAAACCGTCACAAGAATCTAAAATAAGTGAGAATGGTGCGGAATTTGTTGAAAGTTAGGTGGTTATTTGTAAAGTAGAACCTAATAGGTGGTAAATTGTAAAAAATGGAACATAATAGGTGGTAAATTATAATTTTGGCTATTTAATAATAAAATAATTATTAAAAAAACTTTATTTTAATAATTATGTCAACATAATTAATGTAAACGTTGAATATGATTAAAATATTAATTTTAAATATGATTTACATTTTTAAAAAATATTTTTTTAATTAAAAAAATCGTTTAAAAAAGACGCTAGAAATTATTTCGTAACCCGTATTCTAACCTAACCCGGCCCGTGACCCGTATAACCCGACCCGTATCTGGCCCGACCCGTATTCTGACCCGACCCGGGACCCGACCCGCCCGACCCGTTTGACAGGTCTAGTTTGAAGTAACAAGTAACTAGAAAGATTTCACGTTAAAAAAGGGACTTATTTTATAATACAAAAAAAAACACCTAAAAAGAGTTTACATACCTTGAACCACGGTGCATAAATTCGAAACAGTCAGAAAATTTTGCTGAATAGGTAAAATAGTGTCCCTGTCCAACTTCACTATGTAGTAAGAGAACAATTTTCTCCACCAATTGCGATGCAGCTAATAAAACCCCAACTCCTTGCAAGAGAAATATAGGCGAGAAAAGAAGTGGAAGAGGGATAGATCTAGCACTAGCAGGAGTTCCCTGAATGTTATTCAATATACGGCAAAAATCATTTAGATAGTGGTCAATATATTGTTAACAATTAGTATATATAATAATTTTCACAATCAGTCTCCTGAGTGATGGTCTCAAAATATATAAATGAAACCAACCCAGTTCACCTAAATTTCCCCCACCGAAATACACATTAACCCACTAAAAACTGAGATTTAGAAGTAACTACCCCCATATATGGCTCAGTCTCATGATAAATCTTATCACGAGGCTCTCATACGAGAAATTGAGTAACTTTTTACCAAGCAAGACGCTAACTACAACAAGGATTTTACCTCTAAGTGCATGCAGAGTAGGACTTGAAAGACTATGATTGGTAGCTTCATAAGATGGCCACCAATGTCTGGCAAACCACAAAGTGTATCTTGATTTTGATCCTCTTCAGGATAAACAACTAACCCGCTGGTCCAATCAAGATAACTGACAGAGTTAGAGGACGAAGTGCATATGGTAGAGTTGGAAGTCCTGTGGATCAGAGGATTGGTCCATTTTGTACAAACAAGAAAGGAAAAGCACTCCGCAATACTGCAAAACCAATGTTAACGATATAAGGTTTCACTAAATTTTGACTAAAAGCAGATCAATGGATAAAACAATGACAATAACTGGGACAAGCACAAAGTTTATACCTAAAATTGATAAACAAATCCCACCATCCCAATGCACCAATATCACCTGTACAATACAGAAATACGAAGATACAACATGACTGCAGATACATGAGTCGAAGTGAAGGACATTATGTACCGCATGTAAAAGACATAAAAGCAAATGAATATTCTATATTGTGGCAACGGCAAACTACGTATACATGGGCGTATGTTCACACAGATCCACTTGTAGTATGCAAAAGATACCACCTACCAAGATAAATTATAAAAACAGATTGGAAAAGCATGTGATGGCTACAAATCTACAATAACCATTTTTTTCCAGCCAAGAAGATCAGCTCCTATTGAGCATTTGATCTCTATTCTTCCGTTTCCCAAAGTATGGTTCTTAACTTGATAAACCCCATCCTATAGTCATGCAAAGTAGCTGACACAAAGTCGATTGGTTACTATCTGATCAATGTGAGTTCACAAATAATTCATACGAGAACCAGAATATGGCAATGAAATGCTCCTAAAAAATGTGTGGTTTACAGATCCTTTTTACAAACAACCAAGTACGAAGAACAATTATGTTTCGAGAACAAAATACAAAGCCAGAAAAACTTTGCAAGGAAAACTGTAGAGATAAAAGGATAAGAATGATACCAGATAGTTTTAACATGGTGAACAATGTAGCAGCGACAAAGAAAACCATGGAGATAGCGACCCAGAAATGCTGCAGAAAACATTTGACATTAAGCAAATACCTATGAAAAACACATAAAGCCCCATACTTTAAATGGAGTATCATTTAAATGATAACAGTTTGCTACCTTACTAAAAGGTAAGCACAGCATCCTTATAAATAATACATTCCCTAGGAAAGTTCATGAACAAAAAATGGTACTGCCTCCTCCATCACAGCTCTTAGCCTCTTACAAAGATGTCTCAGATTTCTACTTGTACTAAAGACGTGAACCATTCCACAGTTTGAGCAAGCTTTCACAGATGGTTTTGCTAATTCTTGTAAGAGCTGTGACATGGAGGAAGAAGTGTCATTTTTTTTGGCTAATACTTGGGAGTAAACTATAAGAGCCACAACCCCACCCAGAAGAATTTTTTTATTTTTTGCATTAGTGGTATGACCGCCAGAACTACATCCCAATAATCTATAGTCTATATCACAAGAACTAAAAAGTGTGGGCGCCAACATACATAGCATCAATATGCCCAAAGTGTCCACATGCACACACACACAAAGGAAAAAGGGTGTGAAGCATTGTGAATATCGTGATCCAGTAGTAAGGTATGGGAGTATAAGACTTTCCACATTGCTCTTAATAATTTGCGATAGGAATATGAAATTTCTACAGGGATGGGTTGTCTTGCCTAACTTATGGATGTGGGCTCTCCCATTTTTTCAAATAAATGCATTCCCCTGCGAAAAGCTAGTTTTCCAAGGAGGGATAAAATTAAGTGGAAAAAACTGAAGTAAAACTCACCGGAAGTGTCTCCCATATTGCTTCATCACTCAAGCTTTCTTCATCGCTTGGTATTAGGGCCCTGCACATTCTGTAAGAAACTCTGCGCATCAAATAATGCACTAGCTGAAAAAGTAAGGAAAAATGGGCTTTTACAGAAAACGAGTAAGAAGACTGTTATCATCAAAGTAATCTTTAAATAATACAGTAGTATGTATGTCATAGTAATTGGGACACCATATCTTCATTGTCCAGACCAAATTACTAGAATCAAGTCCACAATCCAAACTCTAGCCAGAATGTAACTAGCGCTCCAGTGAGAACTCACTCACTGAGAAGCGCCCCGCATAATTTTGAACTTAAACAGGATGCTAATACATACTCTCGCTGTCCAACAATGATCTCAAGTCTCAAATTCCCCTCACGTGTTTCCTGAAGTAAGAAGCTCATTCTTGGACGGAGGAGTATTTATTTTTAATTTATAATCTAAGATCTTGCAGTTAGGTATCAGAATGTAGCAACAACAGTCGATAATCCAATACCAAGAAAATAAAGTTTGTACCTGAAATTGTCAATTAGAATAATTGTCTGGAAAGTCAATAACGGAATGAAAACAACCTTCAGGCTCACAACAGGAATATTGAAGGCTGAAACAGAATAAATTTCACTCTTTAACATCTTATCATCGTGCAGGGAAGGACAGCAGACTAAAAAAGGGCAGCCCGGTGCACGATGGCGTCCCCGCTAGGCGAGGGTCCGGGAAAGGGTCCCACCACAAGGGTGTAATAGGGGCAAGTTTTCCCTTGCCATTTTGGCAAGAGGCCGCTCAAAGGACTTGAACCCGTGACCTCACGGTCACAAAGCAACACCTTAACCGGTGCGCCAAGGGTCCCATCACAAGGGCGTAACAGGGGCAAGCCTTCCCTTGCCATTTTGACAAGAGGCCGCTCCAAGGACAGCAGACTAATTGGCTTAAAATCAAAGGAATTAAATGAAGACATTGAAGTACATACCCTGAAGACTCTCGAGATATATACAAAGGAGCAATTCAAATGCAACTATCAATGGTGTCGCAACAACAGCATGACAGGGCGCCCACTGTTAATGAAAGGCGATATATTAAACTTAGGCAACATAGATAAGCCCAGCAGAAGAAACCCCGCAGTAAATTCTGGGGTAGGGACTATTAATCTAATGTATGAAATAACTGGGAGAAAAAATATACATGACGGTCATGCGGAACTGAAGGAGCAGGCATTGAGAATCTTCCTCGGGCGGTGACTATGTGAAAGAGCCATATAGGGCAAAACACCGTCCTGCACACAAACTCAATATCAAACACTATGAGATAAACCAATCAAAACCAATAGTCCTTTTCTTAGAAGGCCATTGTGTAAACAAACTAGGTTTAGAGCAAATTTATACGCTCCAACATACACTTCCAGAAAATACTTTTAAAAGTTTGCAGGTGAGCAAGCGTACTGCGTACATCAACTATATTATCATGAACAAAAAGAGAATGACACTCGAAAAAACAGAAGCCATACTTGATGATTGAAAAAATGGGAATCAAAGGATCTTAAGATCATGATGGATGTAAGTGTAAGGTGTTCACATTCTCATAGTTGTTGCTTATAAAGCAATTAAGCAACATACCGAACACAATTTAACTATTTTGTTGTAACATGACGATTGCCACTTCAAGTTCAACTTCAACACCAACAAAATTTCAACAAGCATTGACCTTTGTTCCATTTTAAGAAATATGACACAGAAGGATATTCTACAAAATTATTACGTCTTGTGCTTGAAAAGCAACAGAAGATAGGAATCAATTATAAAAGAGACTGGAAACTTCATTACAAATGCCCAAGCTTTTCTTTCTCCTTTTTAATCAAATCCACAGTCAATAAACGAACTGAGAACATCAGAACATTTCAATTACTATTTCAACACAAATGATTACTTCCTACTTTTTCTTCCCAAAACTGAAATACCCATTTCATCTAAAAATCATTTAATTTCTTAAATTCTGATACCGTACTAAAGTAAACCTACCAAATTCGATGACGATGACCGACAGCTAAGGTCTAAGGACCCATAAACTTCAAAGGTCCACCTAAGGCAAAGAAATTCACAGACCCACATGGCCACAAGTCTTTACAACATAATTCAGTCCGAATCACCCAAGGACAAAGTTCGACGCAATTCGGAATCGAATTCAGCTTCAACCCATGTCATCCATTAGCTCAATTTAGTGTAAATCCAAAATCACCAATACAGGAACCCACCCAACCCCAAATAGATTAGCTCTTAACACAATTTGATAACCAAAAAAAAAGAATTTTTGACACATTCCCAACTAATAATTCATAGAAATGATTCAGCAAAAAATAATTATTTGATCCAATTCCCTTGGAACAAAACCAATATATCCCAAATAACACTAATCAAAGCATACAAAAGTAGAAATTCTGACAAAATCCCAACTCAAAATTCCAACAAAACATTCTATGAACATCAATCATTGACCTAATCCAATCCACATGGGGTAAACCCCAACAACCAAAACATACTAAAAATAACATGTAGTGAACAAAAAGCATATATCTTTCATTATACTCAACACCCAAAAATAATCCAAATGTAGAAATAATCAACACATGTAAACAACACTAAAAAAATTATCCTTTTTTTTACTAATTAGCAGGGTTCTATTCACCTTTTAAGGGGTAAATTGGGTAAATAAAAAGGGCAAAAAAATTACCACCAAGAGTAAGAAGCCATATGATCAAGCTTATAGACAAGTAAGCAAGTAAAAGAGAAAAGAAAGACATGAGCTCCTAATTTCATCAGAGATTTTGCAACTTTTCTCCAACTCATTGCATATCTTCTTCTTTCTCCACTCATCATCATTTTTTTACTTGCAAAAATATGTTACACTAATTTTATTTTATTTTTTTGGAGTTAATTTTGTAAAAGGGGAGATTTTGGATTAGTGGGGTCTAAGAAATATAAATTGAGAATTTAATTAGAGGGGAGTTTTTCAGTGGGTGCCATTAATGATTATTAAATTTATGAATTGAGGAATTGATTGAGTTTTTTGAGAAGATTGTTTGAGAATTTGGATTGACATGGAAGAAGGGTGAACAATCAAAGAAATGGAATATTTTTTTGAAGGAAAGTTTTGGTTTCTTGTCAAAGTTTTTATGTTTGGTTCTTTACAATACAAGTAGCTCTTTAGTAAAAGAGATTTTAAAGGACTTTAGAAAGCTTAGTACTAACCCCCTCACACAAGAAATGAAGGGGAGACTTTGGTCTTTATAGTCCATGCTTAACAAAATCTATGCTCAAAAATGTTTATGGGTGTTTTGAAAGACAATTGTACCCCTACAATAGTTTTATTGGAGTAATAATTTATTGTCGATATTGTATTTTTAAGTTCGTTTTTTTATGACGGGAGATCTGTAGCCGCTATCTTTGGTGCATATTGAATAAACCCTCGATTATACGTAATGGCATGCAAACCACATATACCAGGTAAGCCGCCCGAGAGTGGCGACATCAAAATCTAGAAGGCATATACTCAGGTTATAAATACTACACAAGATCGCTTTTGACGAGGCTTGAACTTGAATCCCTTAGAAATTTCACCAAATTTCATTTTTGTCATATTGTAGTATCTTTTTTGATACTTTGTGCAAAAAAAAAAAAAAAACAAACAAACTGCTATTTATTTATATTCGTATAATTAATGTATTAGTAGATTTACAAAATCATGTATAATTCTTTTAAAAAGTGAGATTTATAAAAAAAAAAAAATAATAATAATCTCATATTTTCATGCTTCTATTAAAAAGGGAAGATATAGCATTGAGAATCACAAATTTGAATTTGTAAAAGGTAAAAATTTGTAATTTCACACATTTAAATTAATTTTGTAAAAGGTAAGAGATTAAGGATCAAATTTACCAGAAATTTGGGTAAGAATTTTTATTTGAAGATTCAAAATTTTGTAATATGTCCATTTATGAAACTTAAATTTTTATTTACATCTTCAAAAATTATACGGCTTAATTTTATTTTAGCTTTTTATAATTTAACGTTTCTTACGTTTCTATTGGGGATTATATTTTTATTTATTATAAGAGAGCATATAATTTTACTATATCAAAGCACATTATTAGCATTTGAGAATGTATATATAATTTTAATTAGATGTTAACAGTTTCAGTTTAAATGGTAACATAGCATAATATTAACAAAGGAAACTAATATGTGACCACTTCAGTAGTAAATTATTACAAACTATTTTCCGACCAACTTGCGCACTATCCAACCCATTTCAATGTCAAATGGTATTATCCGACCCGTCTTCACCTTATGGCGGATAGTGCATGTTTTCAATGAGAATTTGTGCTACTCCCCTAAGCAAATGGAAATATATGTGAAATTTCGAATCTTAAAAGAAGGCTAAACTTGTCTGTAAGGGTGGAGTATAGTGAAATATTTGTGAAACTCTCTAGGATTTCAGGTTCAAGCCTCTTAAAAAGTAATCTCGAAAAGATTATTTACGATTTGAGACTATGTTTTCAAGACTTCAAGTCTGCTACCCTCGGATGACTAATCTGATACATATTGAGCTCCCTTGTCATAAAGCTAAACAATTTGTGTCAAACAGCCTTACGCAAAGTTGTTGTGACCATACTCTTTTAATAAGTACTTGTACCCATTAATATAGTTATATTTAGACCCGATTACACTATTTTGTGTAAAATTGCATTGTATAAAACATTTTTTATATCGTTTCATGTAAAATGTATTTTAGCACGAAAAATGTGAATATTTATGTTATGAGCAGCGAGATTTATCAATGAAAACAACAAATCTCTACATGTTTGTTTCAAATTTTACTCACGTATTTGAGAAACTAATGCAACGAAAATGAATAGAAGTAGTAATTGACATTTAAATTTATGATTTACCTTTATATTAATATTTATGTATACAAAACATAAATCAGAAATTACAGAATAAGGTTATAATTTGAGACATACATTTTATTTGTCAACATTTATTTATTACTATTAATAAAAGGAGCGTCCCAGATTGTAAGACGGTATAAGACAATAATGATTCTTTATAATTAGCTTTCAATTACTCTAATTCTCAATTTTTTTTTGTTTAACCAACCTTTTCATTATTTAAGGATAAACAAACATTTTATTTTGAAAAGGACACGATGACGGACGAATCTCGGCAGGATTGCATGCTCAATTATTCAATTTTGAAAAAGAATCTCAATGAGTATATAAAATCAACCAAGTAAATGTATAACTACTGAATTTATATTATATATATTATTTGTAATTGACATTTTCATTTTCCACAAATTATTTGACACTTCTTGGTCTCTTGGTTAGTAGTTAGGGTGATTCTTTGCAAACTTTTTTATTTAAGAATCATACTAGAGAATAAAATCTAATAGAATCATGGTTATCAATTTTAATTCAAAAGTTGAATTAGACAAAATATTACTGTCATTTTATTATCATTTCTTGAAAAAGTCTAAATTAAAGGAAAAGACGATGGTGTCCCATTTTTAGTTACATCATGTTATCAGTTTGTTATGTTAGATATATGAAAGTAGTAATAATGTTCAACAAGCACCAGTGGTCTAGTGGTAGAATAGTACCCTGCCACGGTACAGACCCGGGTTCGATTCCCGGCTGGTGCATTTGTAAGCTGTGATGAATTCTGCGCTACTGTGGCACTGTGGTCCGCCACATTTCTCTGATACACACAGATGATAACTTCCGCGCATCTGAGCTTGCCAATTCTTTTTTTTATTTTTTATTATTGTATGAGCGTTAATTATACTAAGAACAATTTTACAGTAAGAGCGTAGATTCGTAGAAATAGAGTATAGTAATTATACCTTACGCGGAGCAAATTCGTTCTTCTGTGTAAGAGTAAGAACTTTCTTTAGTGGAACGTATCTTTAAGAAACTCTAAAAGAGTATAGGGGATGCAATGACATTCTCTGTATCTACATCGTCCCAGTGCACTTCGCTGCAGATTCACAGGATCTTATGTATTAGTTCATGTTACGGCATCTGTAGTCATGTCTAATGCTAATTGTACAAGGAGAGATGTTCAGACAGCCAGGCATGGTTAACTCAAGAAACTATTTCATATAAAGATTCGTACATGTTACAACATTTAATAGCCATGGGACATCGCTAATACTACTAGTTAGTGAAGCATCGGGCAAAAAACTCGTGCAACTTAACAATTAACATATTACAAATCTTGCTGCAGTTTCATCCCGCAAATTGACACCAAAAAGAGCTGTCCACTCTAACTACATCGATGCTCGGAGGTGGGGAAAACTATTCACGAGCTTGACCACGAGACTACTTGAGTAACAACGACCATTGATAGGTTAACAAAACTAAGGGAGTACCTAAATGCATCCACCTGATATAAACAAAACTAAGGGATACTGAACTAGAGAAACTGCTTCAACCAAGGATGTGTCTTAGCATCCCTCTCCAAGTCGCTCTTCATTTCACTGACACGCAGCAATGCTTCCTTCAACTCCATCCGATCTAATGGAAGCTCTGCAAACTCTTTCAAGTATCGGTGAGCCCTTGCAGCACCCTCGGAAATTGCGTCGGGTTCAGGTCTCTTCCTTTTCACTCCGACCTGTAATGTATGGAAAAATTCACTTCACTGACACGCAGCAATCTTCCTTTTCAATAATTTGAAAATACAGATGGTACAAGGAGACAAGTTCTACATCACACAATTTTGAGCATCATTTTTAGAACCTGTACCTCTTTAGTGGGATCATCAGTATTGATTATGGCAGGAGAAAAATCTTCCAGTTCAGCTGCCTTTTCTCTAGCAAGTGACACCACGCTTTCAGGAAAATTAGCAAATTCTGCAACATGGATACCAAAACTTTGATCACACGCTCCTGGTTCAACCTGAAAACAGTACAAAGAGAACACGGGTTTTTAAGGATAACCCTCAGCTAAGAGAGAATCAAAGAGCATGTAAAGTTGACACCAGATATGAACCATAGACATAGATTCTAGGGACTTGTATCTTCTTAATATTCCCAAGTGTTGTGTTACTCACTTACTCATGACACTGAATATGACAAGTTTTTCTACGGTCCCGTTTTCCTCAAGATACAATACTCCACTAGCCATTGATTCAAGTCAACGTATTGGTTAAGCAACCCCATCGTGTGTTGTGTTGGATCAATTCCTCGATATTCAATGTGGAACCAAATATCTAGTGCCAAGTATCCTCGAACAGGCTCCAGTAAAATTGAGCGGCGGTGATAATTTTCTGTGTCAGTTTTGAGACAGGAAGAGACACGCCAGACAAGAGTAAGAAAATCATTATTAGCACTTTGATTCCCGATGGATTGGATCTGGTTTCACACATCTGATTAACCAAAATGACAAGTGCGATTATGGATTTATGGGAATTAAGTAAAAGGGAGGAACCAGATTCATGAGAGCAGCAGTATCACTCCCTCTGTCATTACATTTGCTTACTATTCCCTTTTGGTCCATCTCGGTCATTTGTTTACAACTTTACATGTCTTACTTTGGCAAGTTAATTGTGTTAAAAGGACATTTTTGCCATCACTTTCGTTGAGTTGTATCCATGTGACCTTAACGCACCATTATTACATTCTAACCTATCTATTATAAATACTCTTAACCCACTTGCATGTGCTTGCATAGAAAAAAAAATACAATCCAAAGCAAATGTAACAGCAAAGTCACTAGGAAAATAGCATGATCAAAAGGAATATACAGGCTCCAAATAAAATAACGAAGTAACAAACAGCTAACTGGAAAGAGAGTAGTTTCTGATTATGAAAATACCTTGTATAGCATAGTCAGTTTGCGGCTTGAAGAATCAATGTGTGCACTAACATGATAATTTGCAATGCCAGCAATTTTTCTACTCTGAGGTTGCATATCACTATTATCATGACCTAAAGCTGTTAGTTCATGAAAGTGAGTCGCAAACAGAGTAGGGGCTTTAATGACGTCAACAATGTGCTCACTAATTGCCCAAGCTAAACCTGCAACGGTAGACCATTGAATTCGTGAACTGAATAATACGCTAATAATGTGACTGCATTACTATATGAAAAACTTAATTTTTTGAAGTTGCATTGCTTAGAAGAATGAATACGCGAGCAAAACACAAGTCCAGGCCAGTTTCACATGCCTGAGTATTCTAATGAATATATGGAATTAACTTCTCTATTTACTCAGTGAAGTGAAAATTCTAATGAACTACCCCTTAAATCTTAATGCATCCTGAAAGTTAAACGATCAAGGATTTTTAAAAAGTTCCAACTATTGTTTCAACACATACAGTTTCTTGTGTACAGGATATGCAAGTTGCAAATTAAGGATGTGGCGAAGAGAGCTCATCTACTTCATAAAGAGGACTACAGATTAAGTCAGCTCATGAGTAATTACAAGAAAGATAGAAAGGAAAACTAACCAAATCCATCGTAAGTTGATGTTCCTCGGCCAAGCTCATCAATTATTATCAGAGACTTGTCAGTGGCCCCCTTTAATATTGATGCAGTCTCTAGCATTTCTTGCATGAATGTAGACACTCCTCGCAACTGCAGGAAAGAAGAGATGATGCTCACAAATAAAATATAGTTCACTGTACACATTAATAGATAGCCTACATCTGTATATTGCTTTGACGACCCAACAAAAATAACAAAATTGAAGTAACAAAGACCTGAACTACACGGTTACTAGGTTATGCCGGCACGTAGGCTTTTTCAAATCATGTTAGCATACAGAGAGTTCCAAAAATGACATTCAATTATTTTGTAATAAAAAAAAAAAATTCTTCCAAACAGTTCATGTCCTTTGATGAGAAACATCTGGAGGCTCTCGCCACAGGTCATCTCTAGAATGGTATCAACCTGACGGTCCTCATGAAGTCCTGGGAAATTTTGAATTAGATCGGATTTAAGCTAAGCGAGCAACGATTTTGAAGTTCCTTTTTCATTTTAATTTTTCATTCAAGCAAACCAGATGTTTAAGTTGATTGTTGCCAACCCAGACAATAGGAAGCATGGCGTTGAAAGCATAGCGAACTTACTTGGCAGTCACCAGCACCAACACGAGCAAAAATGCAATCACGAACAGAAACGCTGGCCCTGTCACAAGGAACAAATGAACCAACTTGCGCCATCAAAATATTCACACCAACCTGAAGGGATAATAAGGAGATTAGACAAAAGCCAAAAAAACATATTGAAGAAACACCATTTACAATTAGCAAAAGAAGACTTCAAAAAATGCACTCGTGCTAAAAGACTAATACTATCCTGGATTATCTTGATCATGTAGCTAACAAGAAGTCAAAAACAATCTCATAATCTCATGAGAACAGCGATTCACAGTTATTATATGCATATCCAGAAGCTTCAGCAAATATGGATGGGCTAATTCCTACGGCAAACGTACGTTTGGGGATGATCCATAATGAAAAATGATTGGACAGATGCTCAAACATAAGAAACGCATACTCAAAACAAAAAAATAGTGAATTTTCACTCCATTGGAAATGAAATGGGGTGATTGTGTATCAAAAAATCATAGCACACTGCTACCAATGCCTCATCTCATTTTTCAAACATAATGGCATATTTACGTAGTTGCATTCTACAAAGTATTATTTCACATTAACTTTCTGACATAAAATGGTGATCTAATATTTTGTGTACTAAGAAAACATAGACGGCACGAAAAGAAGACATTGACCAATGTCACAAATACATCCATAAGGACCAATCAATCATCAACATTAGGTTATGAACTTATATGCTTACTTGTCTGATGAAAGTGGATTTTCCTCCCATGTTGGGTCCAGTGATGATTTGGAACCAACTTTTTTCTCTGACCTGGTTTATGATAAATACAATAACTTGTTAGAAAATGGGCCGTCTAGTACTCTAGACACAGCAGCAGCAACAACAACAACAACAACGTTACCCCAATGCCTCAATGGCTCCCGCAAATTGCGGGGTAAGGGGTCGTCAACTCATCATAATGACAATTGACATCTATAGATATTCACAACAGGGACTCACAAGTTTACAATCATTTGGTATGAAATTCACCCAGTCTTGAGCCTCCACACAAGGGTGTCTACTCCCTTCTAAGATGATGTCCCCAGCATCCTGTCTCAACGAACATAGAGTAAGCATTCATGAACTCTTACACCAACAACATCAATATTATCCCACTGCCTAAAGGACTCACACAAATGGTCACGTAAGCGAGGCCATATGTACACAGTCTTACACTTTTACCCTTGCATTAACAACATAGATTGGCCATATGTACACGAAAATTGTGTCAAGAATTCGTCTACTACTTCACTATAAAATTGACTTCAAAAAAAGAGCAAATTAATGGACAAAGGCTTACAGAAGGAGTGATGTCTGGTCTTGTATAGGGAGTTGGACAGCTTGAAGCCAAATCAGCAAAACCGAGTAACACATCCAGTTCAGACAGTAACACAGCTAAAGACTCGAACACCTGTACATCCAAACTTTCTAAATGCATAAACCATTCTCAAAAATAAGTAGATGCAGAACGTAAGATATAATACCTCAGAGAAAGTGGCAGCAGTCTGAACCACTCGCAGCACCAATTCTTTTTGGCAGTTTTTGTACTCCTCCAGTATCCTTTGGTATTGATCCCCTAATTTTTTTAGCTTTGGATTTGTGAACTTCACACCATCTTTTCTTGTTTCAAGGACAATAAATTGTGTAGTAAGCTTTTTTCTTACTTTTGGCTCCTCTTTCTTCGTGATCCTGAAAACATGTCCGAATTGTGTTCCCTTTTCCAACTTTAAGACTTTATCAGCAGCAAGATCAAGATCAGTAGCAGTTTTGATGTGAAGGCTTTCTATCTCGCGTTCAACTGACTCTTGCTCGTCTTTCAGTTGAAGAAGCCTTGAATCGTAACTAGATGAAATCATATACTCACCATTCACCAGTTGGTCAAGGTCGACAGAAGTTTCCACAAGGGAAATGAACTTGTTCAAATGATCATCATCGCTCCAAATTTCAAAAGGTTCCAAAAACCTTTCTCTAATCAATGCAGAAAACTGTCCATCATATCTTTCGAGAGCACTTCTAATGTAAGGAAGTCTGATGCTTGACTGTGAAGCAGAAAAATTGCGATTACATGAATGACAAAGCTACAGATGAGCTACAATTTGCACGTGTGATTATATAAGCCTCTCTCCGTCTTTGTATATGACAATTTAATTTTTTGAGAAGTAGATTTGACTTTAAATTTAACAAATCAAGTACTTTGACAAAAAATGAGTGACACGTGACACATTTGACTTTAGTCACTAAGACAAGCTTAGGCATCGAAAACAACTTCAGGAGTTAAAAAAAACACTGAAAATTTGCGAAGACATGACGGAAAAAAAAATAGAGTTAGTTCACGGACCTGATAGAGTTTTACAACCTGATGTAGACTGGCCCGTTTCCTCTGAATAGTACGAGCTAGTCGCTCCATATCTGATATTCGTTTTAAATGTTGCCTTAGATCTTGGCGAAGTTCTATATCCTCGATAAAGGCTTGTACTAAATCCAGTCGAGCATTTATTTCATTCACGTCTAGCAAAGGCTGCTTCAACCACATGTGAAGTAGCCGTTTTCCCATCCCAACAGTACATGTTCTATTCATGAGACCAAATAGACTAAAATTTTTGTTTGCATCAGTTTTACTCTCCATGACATTTAGAGCTCTCATAGCTGCAGAATCTAATCTCATGAAACTGTGAAGACTATAAGGCTGAACAGTATAATTTCCATAATTACTTTCATCTGAAAGTAAATCCGCAAACGATAATAAGGAGCCTAAAGCAGCCGATGCATATTCAAACCCGGAAACTAAATCACGAACAGGTTCAATCGAGCCTTTGACAAGCCTGCTGAGATCTTGCACCAAATCTCTTGCCTTAAACTCGGACCTTTTTCTTTCAGTTACCATTACACCACATCTTGACAATGCATCTAGCAAGCTTCTACTTTCAGCGGACTTTGCCAAGTCAGCCGGGAGTAAACATTCCTTGCAACCAAGCGAAACCAATGAAGATTCCGTATTAGTGAAGTGGCTGTCATCTAAAAACTCAGCCAAACCAACAACTCTTCTGGTAAGGTCAACATAACTTAGCCCAACAGTGCATCCAATGTCCTTGAAGTTTAGAACCAAGGCAACAGTGGCTGGAGAGTCCTGCATTTCATTATTAGCGAACAAAATGTCTTCAAAACTGCCAAGGTTTCCCGGACTTCCGCTCTTCACAAGTCTCCAGTTAGAACCGCTGCCCTCATACAGCTCAATAGTGTGGTCTGTCCTTTCCAAAAGCAAATCGCGAGCAATCGTTTCAAACATGCTTTTACTAATAGTTACACTTGACAGGCCTTCAGAACCACTTCCCAACTGCCGCAAGGCTGTGGTAGTGTGGTAATACGTTCTCGCAATAAAAGTTGCATTTTCTCCATGGGCAGTAAAATAATCCTGGTTTAGACACGCAACTTCTTTCTCAGACGCCAAGTACAAAACAAAACATAAACATTTTGTTTACAGATGCTAAGGCTGATGAAAAGATGGGCGGTAGTCACTCTAGTTGAAAAGGAAAACATATCTGATACGATATGTTAAAATTGTAAACCATAACTATCCTCAAGAAATAGACGTAGTTAAAGCAGTCATCTTCCATTTCCTAAATTGTTTGCTAATTATTAATTCTCCAAACTTCAGATTGCAATTAAAGCATACCTTGGGTGATATATTTTATCATTAACACCTTCAAAGTTCAAACCGTGGATGTATTGCCCGAAGTTTGAAAGTAGGTGAATTAACCGCAAGAGGTTTCCAAAATACTGAAAATGTGTGTGTGTGTGTGTGCACGTGTGTTTGTTCAATCAAGTAGATGCTAAAGTTCAGCCTCCCACAACGATTTATCATAGAGGGGTTTCATAAACCAACCTATTTCAACATTTGTTAACAATTTTCTTTCTCATACCCCAAAAAAAGTAACTAAATTTGTGACAAGGAGGTGTTTTAACAACCAATAAACCTTCAAATATAGCAAACAAACCGTCTATATAAAAACAAACAAACAAGTAGAATCATAAATGAGCAGAAAAATGGCAACATTTCCACAGCACCAAAAGAAGAGAAACTAACCCGACGATCGAAGAACCGAACAGCTCGAGACTCCTATCAATACAAACACATAAACCCATTTTCAAAATCCGTAAAACCCCCAAATTTATTTTTAAAAAAAAAAAAAATCGCTTCGGAAAATAGAGAACACTAACCTTGGGTAGGGTTTTAAAAAATGACAAAAAACCCTGCGCCTGTTTAGCATCTACAAATAACAAGCAAAACACACCATAAATCCCAAAAACCAATTCCCGAAATACAAATACTCCATCCGTCCCAATCAAAGCGTATTTTAATCAAAAGTAAACAAATGACTCGACCGAGTGAGTATAGAACAATGAAAACTGAAATACTCCATCCGTCCCAATCAATCGTATTTTAATCAAAGGTAAACAAATGATTGATAGGAGGGGTATACAAATAGAAGGAACAAGAAAGAGAGATATGAAAGCAATAGTAGTAATTAGGGTTATACCGAGCTTGAGTTCAGGGAGCTTATTATGATCTGGGAAATGCAAATCGTCGTCCATATTGATGAATTACAGGATATAATTTAGGTTAAAGATGAAGGAATTAAAAAGGGGGGTTTTGATTTTATTTGATTTTATTTGATTTCAAGAATGTGTAATTTTGGATGCCTGGTAGTGGAGTGATGGTAATTGTAGCGGTGTTCAAGGTATTGGCGGGAAAAGTACCACTGGGTTTTGGCGGGTAACCTACAACACTGGGCCTGGCGTCACCGGCTTTGGTTGCCACTTGCCAACGACGTTTTATCGCACTCTTGGCACTATTTATCTTTAACCTTTAAAACGATCCACTATCAAAATAGCTACGATCACACTTCAATTCTTATACCATATACCTAATTCTTATATCATACACCAAGCTGTGTGGTACTTCCTACTCCCAATATTAAAAAATAAAAATAAAAAAATTACAAAAGCCCCCACTACTTAACATTGTTAATAGTTATCATTTTCCATGAAAGTTTTTTTCTCCTCTTCCAAACTACATCTTCCGTTTCTATCAAAAAATTATGCATAAAATTTATTTCCATCCAACGTAGTGGTTTTGTAATCTTGATTCGAGTTTTGATTAATTAAATTCTAACCGGGGAAGTAGCAAATTACCCCATAAGTTTATCTATACGTACAATTAACCCCCTTAAGTTTTGACGGGGGCAAATTAACCCCATAACTTTGCTTTCAAGTGCAATCGACTACTGTCCATAATTTAATTAAATAATATACACTAGGGAAGATCCCGCGCAAAAACGCGGTTTTTTAGATCGCTTTGTATATAGATCTTAACAATTAAATTAATTGTATTTAATTGTAAAACTAACAATTTTAAATGTGAAGTATTAGGAGGTATGTTTTGGTAAATTTTTACCAATTTAGGGTTAAAGTAGTCTTAACGTTAGGTCTAAATTAAGATTCGTTTGATTGTTGTATGTTAACCTGTATGAGCGACGTAAATAAAGAACACATGCAATTTTGGTGACGCGGAAAACCCGATGTGGGAAACAACCGCGGGGGGAGACGGAATCCCACCAATATTTTCACTATAATTCGAGAGGAAGTACAGTTTGTTTGCTTGCTATGAATGCTAGGGTTTAGTTCTCGTATTTTCTGATCCCCTTTCTTCTTTTCATTGAGGCTCTTTATATAGGGGAGCTCGATGAGCTAGGGTTTCTTGCTTTCCCTCCAAGTTATTCCTAATTTGACACCGGGTAAGACTTTCCTTCTTCGGATTCGGCAAGAGGTTGGACTCTCACACGCTTCTTTCGCGCAGATCAAAGCCCACATCCTGCGCCGCTTCTGGCGATCTTTGTCACCCCGACTCCCCGATATCCTGCATCCCGCAATGCTTCCAGCCCTCTCGCCCCAAGTCGGCCCATATCCAGATTTTGGGCCTAACAGTTTGCCCCCAATTTTCCGCGAAAGTGCAACCCTAATTGTTTGAGCGGGAAATTGCAGTGTATCGTTGAGTGACTTCTCGCATACTCCATTTCAATTCACATTTCTCAAAACCCCAACTACCCCCTCCTATTTAATCTCACCAGTCCGCCTTTTTCTCTTTCATCATCATTTCATTTCCTCAAAATCTTCAAATTTCCGTCTCCCCAAATCCCTCTTCGTCAACGTCCTTTCACTGCCAGCGCCGCCTTCATCCGTCTTCTCAGGTACTTCTGCTTCTCTCTCCTTGTTTACCATGACAAAGACCCGTTTAACATCATCCTCCTCCACCACCATCGACCTCGAAAACGATTTCCCTTCACATGGAGTTCTCAAAAGACCGCATTCCGGCGACTCCCACCTAACCCAAGAGGATATCCCTAGAATCAAAGCCCTGCTTGGATTGGGTGATGACGTGGTGATCCTCATCCCCAAACCTGGTCAGAAAGCAGACGCCTTCCGTGCGGGGTGGATCTGCTTATACACTTACCCCTTCGCCCTTGGCCTTAGATTCCCTTTTCCCTTGATGATTCAAGAGTTCATTCGTCTGAACTCCCTACCCATGGCCCAAATTGCCCCCTATGTATGGAGAATCCTCTTGTCCACCGTTGCTCGAACAACGATCCGGGCGCCAAATTGGACTATCAGATCTGGCCCATAGGTTTGAGTGTCGGTCATTGGGACATGGCCAATACACTTTTAGGGCTGTGGAGAAGACTGAGAATTTTCTTCAGTCGGCTGCCAAGGGGAAGAATGATGGGTGGTACGAGGATTTCTTCTATGTCAAGCTTGACTCTCTTCCCATTCACGCCGATTACTTGTTCGAGAACTGGGTTTTTGCTAAGAGTAAGTATATTTCGCATGTCTTTTCTTGATTGCTCTTGTCACTCACTGTCCTTACTCTTTGATCTGATGCAGAACTCAAGAACCCTGAGAAATCTGAGGACGAGGACACTTCTGTTGCCAAGCTCTTTTCCATTCCTGAAGACCGTAGACTGTTTCCCCTTCTGCTCTCTGGCTTAGCCGACTCCGCTACTGAAGAAACCATGTCTTCTGGTAAATACCCTTCAATCTTTAGGAACCTCCTAACCCATTGGTTCTTTATTCTGATCCCTTGCGTTCTTGTGCCACTGTAGGAAGTGCTAGACCGTCTGCCTCTGAGATCCTGATGCGCCATGCCAGAAAAAGAACTGTTGATTCCTCTAACTCCCCTGCCTCCTCAAGAAGGAGATCCTCCTCTAGGCCTGCTCCAGAGCCTATTGAAGTGACCCCAATATCGCGTGCGCCTGGGTCCCCTGTTCATGCTGACGAGCTGTTGCTGTGCCTTCCTGCTAACTTTGGGGATGCTGATCAGGCCAACTACTGGCCTGTGCTGGAAAGGTTCCTGACTCCGGTTTGCTCTAAGGCATTTGACTCGACTGCCCCCTAGGAGATGACTGACCTGGCTGCTGAACACTGCTTCCTTGTGAGTCTTCTCTCACTATCTCCTTTCTCTCTTTGCCCCTGTGCTTTCCTGACTCTCGGTTTACTTATTGCAGGCTCTTCAATCATCTCTCTACCTTCGCAAGATGTTGCAGAGAGCCAAGGTTAAGTGCCTGGCTTCCGTGGGGAAGAATAAGGAGCTCACAACTACCTGCGCCAAACTGAGGGAACAGCTCCATGTGGCTCTAAAAGAGAAGGGGGCTGCTAAAGACCAGCTGGCGAGGACGCAGGAAGCTAACTGCATTCTGACTTCTGGGCTGACAAAGGCGGAGGCCCGTGCTGAAGAGATGGCTGAGCTAGCCAAGAATGTGGGAGCTTACACTGCTTTTGAGGGGCGGATTGACTGCATCCATGCTTATACTGAGGGGAGGCACACATCCTGGAACCTGGAGGAGGAGCTTGCTGAGTTTGCCCGCGCATTTCCCAATGGCATGGACCCGAGCGCCCTGTTTCCTCCTGAAGCTGAAGCTGCTAACCCGGAGCCTGATGTCACAGCCACGGATATCTCTGGAACCATCTCTGGGATCAGGAGGAGATCTGGCGGGGAGATCGGTGATGGCGCCACTGTAACTCCTGAGGCTGTCCAGGCACCGGCAATGGAGAAGCAAGTAGAGCACGGGGAGCAGAGCAATGGTCAGGATGCAGTTGTCGATAGGATTGACCTCTCTTAAATTTTATTTCAAATTATCTGGGGACTTGGCCCTGTGTGGCGCAAGTTTTGTAAAAAAACTCTTTTTTATTTTCTTTCTTGTTTTGGCTCGTTTTGTGCTGCCGGTGTGCGGTTTTGAACTTCGATGGCGCCTGCTAAAGGTAGCGGTGCCTTTACTTAAAGTAGCTGGGGCCCAGGTTTCTAGGCCCTACTTTTGTTATACTTGCGTTTTTGCCATTGATTTCTGGAGTTTTGATTCCACGTAGGTGTACCCAGGAAGCTGACCTGGCTCCAGGTGCACAGCTCCTGCTCCTGGTGACAGACTTTTGATAACATATTTTACCCATGACGTAAAATATCTTATCATTAGGGTTAGCTGATTAGAGCGTACCTTCATTGAATGTTTCTGACTAACAAGGAATGTTGCGTTCCTTGTGGTTCCAGACGTTTGAAATCCGTGCGTGCACTCTTTGATCTACGACATAGCTATGGGATTACTGAGTTAACGTTAAGGTATGGGTGGTCTTAGTATGCCGTACCCTGCGCTACCTCGGCGTATGCTCTCCATGTGGCTTGACTTAAGATAAACGTCTTCGTAGCCTCACATGGCAGGGGCTGGACCCTCAAAGTGTTCCTTATCTAACAAGTAACCAACATTAGTATCAAAGCCTTTCTTCGTAGAAGCATTATAAAGTTCTAAGTAGTGCAAATTACCTGGTGTTATCTCATGGTGTTTCAGGGCAACACAGGTCCGAGAAGCCACGGCTGAACTACTTGGTTTAAAAATGACTCTATTTGGTTAAAGGAAAACTAAGGAAGACAAAATAAAAAGTTTTTGGAAACACACCAATACCTAAAGCATATACTAACCTCCCCCCCCCCCTTTTTTTTGTTTTTTTTTTTGCTTCACGGACTTTTGAAAGGTCCTTTATACACTAAAGTTTTGGCACTTTGTCAAACAAAGTACCGACGGATGTTCCAGGGTTTATCCAGGATTTGACCGTGCATGGTCATCAACCTGTATGCCCCATTCTAGATAACACTTTCGACCTGATACGGCCCTTCCCATTTGTAGGCAAACTTGTCTGCCTTGTGGTTCTTGGTATTTTCGAATACCCTTCTTAGTACGAGGTCCCCTACTTCAAGGGTCCTGATTTTGACATTCTTGTTATATGTCCTCACCACGGACTGTTTATACGATGCCATACGTATGTAGGCGCTTTCCCGCAGCTCATCAACTGTATCTAGGCTCCTGGCCATTTCGATCTTGTTTTTCTCTGCCGTCTGATAGCCGTATTTGTGCATGGGTACCAGAACTTCTGAGGGTATCACTGCCTCTGCTCCGTATACAAGGCTAAACGAAGTTTGGCCTGTTGCCATTTTCGGTGTTGTTCTGTCTGACCAGAGTACCAATGGTAGTTCATCTGCCCATTTTCCCCCAACTCTTCCAGCCGTTTTCTGAGGTTCTCCACAATGATTTTGTTGCTAGACTCGGCTTGGCCGTTGGTTTGTGGATATCTGGGGGTTGATTTTCTTAGCGTTATGTTCCATCGTGCACAGAAGCCTTCGGTGTTATCTGATATGAACTGGGACCCATTGTCGCATATGATTTCGGATGGTATCCCAAATCTGCTTATGATGTTGCGCTTGATGAAAGAGATCACCTGTTTTTTTTTTTCTCTGTCATTGCCTCTGCTTCAATCCACTTTGAGAAGTAGTCGGTCATAACTAGCATATATACTCTTTTCCTGGAGCCCGGCAAACTACCCACTATGTCCATGCCCCACATCATGAATGGCCATGGAGAGATAATCGGATGCATTGGTTCTGCTGGCTGGTGGATTGCTGGAGCCGCCTTTTGACATGATTCACATCGTTTAGCGTGATTTACGGCGTCTGCGCGCATGGTGGGCCAGAAATACCCTTGTCTCAAGATTTTGTTTGACAGACTTCGCCCTCCAGCGTGGTTCCCGCATTCTCCATTTGTGTACATCTTGCATCTTGTTTGACTTCCTCTTTGCTTAAGCACCGAGGCATGGTCCCGCCAATGATTTTCAAAGAGAATATTATCAATCATGATATACCGGAAGCTTTTATTCGAAACTTTGTGCTTCCTTTCTGTCTTCAGGGAGTGTCCCATCCCTTAACCAATTTAGGTATAGAATCCTCCAATCTGCATCCTGCTGTCCTACTGTGGAAACCAGCGTCCTGGCTCCCTGTGCACACTGCATGTGTACATCCTCTTTCACTGGTCTCTGATATGGCTCCCTCTGGATGGCTGGGGTCAACACATGGGTAATCGGTCGTTTGATAGTTACGTGGGCTGGAAGGTGGATCCTAACGTGGCCGGTCTTTGCCTCCACGTTCTGCTCCCGCGGCACCTGAGTTATCTTGAATGTTCTAAACTTTAATTTTTGCTCTGTGGCTATCTTCAAGTAGGCTATCATCTTTGAATCACGTGCTACATATTCGTTGTTTGCATGATTTACCACAAGTAAGGAGTCACTGTATACCCTCAGGTTCCTCACCTTGAGCCCTGGCGCCATCTGCATCCCAAATATAAGGGCTTCGTACTCGGCTTCGTTGTTGGTTGCCTTGAACTCACACCTAATAGCTTGTACTATCATATCTCCTTTAGGAGATCGAAGGACCAAACCTACACCAGCCCCTCTTGCATTTGAGGCTCCATCAATGTATAAGGTCCATATCTCACCATCCCGATTCCCTGTTATCGCCAGTATTCCCTCTTCTGCCTCCCCATGGGTGGCAGGGCAGAAGTCAGAGACGAAATCTGCTAGGGCTTGGGATTTTATCGCCGTTCTGGGTTCAAATTGTAAGTCATAGCCACTAAGATGTACTGACCATTTAGTCATTCTGCCCGAAAGTTCAGGCTTCCTCATAATAGTCTTTAACGGGTAATTGGTTATTACGTGGATGGTGTGAGATTCAAAGTATGGCCGCAGTTTATAAGAAGCAGTAACCAAAGCCAATGCTAGTTTTTCAAAGGAAGTGTACCTGGTCTCTGCAGGAAGCAGAGACTTGCTAATGTAATATACGGGATGCTGCAACCCTTCCTGTTCTTTGACTAAGACCGCGCTTACAGCTGCTTCCGTGACTGACAGGTACAAGAATAGTGGTTCCCCTTGCTCCGGTTTTGCGAGTAATGGTGGCGTGCTTAGGTAGCTTTTGAGTTCTGCGAACGCTTTTTCATGTCCCCCAGTCCATTCGAATTTCTGACTCTTCCTCAATATATCATAGAACAGCTTGCACCTCTCCGAAGCCCTTGATATGAACCTGTTTAAGGCCGCCACCTTCCCTGCTAATCTTTGCACATCCTTTGGCTTCTGGGGTGATTCCAGCTGGAGTATTGCTTTTATCTGTTCCTTGCTTGCTTCAATTCCCCTCTGGGTCACCATATACCCTAAGAATTTTCCCGAGGACACCCCAAATGAGCACTTAGATGGATTGAGTTTCATTTTAAACTCCCTTAACGTTTGGAAGGTGTCCGCCAAGTGCTCCATGTGCATTTCTGCTTTTTTGGACTTCACTACCATGTCGTCTATGTATACTTTCATGGTCTTTCCTATTTGTTGTTTGAACATTTTATTTACCAACCGTTGGTAAGTGGACCCGGTGTTCTTTAGGCCAAAGGGCATGACCTTGTAACAATATATGCCTCTTTCTGACATGAATGTTGTTTTCTCTTGATCTTGTGGATGCATCTTGATCTGATTATAACCGCTCCGGCATCGAGGAAAGTGAGTACCTCGTGTCCCGCATGAGCGTCCACCATTGCATCGATATGTGGCAGTGGGAAAGGGTCATTGGGACAAGCTTTGTTTAGATCTGTGAAGTCTACACACACCCTCCATTTGCCGTTCTTCTTGGGCACCACTACTACATTAGAGAGCCATTCAGGGTAGCTAACTTCCCTAATTTTGTCTGCTGCCAGGAGACTGTCTACTTCTTTGTTAATGACCTCATTTCTTTCTGCCGCAAATTTTCTTCTCTTCTGCTGTACCGGGGTGCTTTGCTTAGGTTCACGCTTAATGTATGCGAAATAACGGATGGGTCTATGCCCACCATATCATTGTGGGACCAAGCGAAGCAATCCATATTGTTTTTGAGAAATTGAATCAGCTGGCCGCGCAGCTTTTCACTGCAAGTCGCCCCAATCAATACTGTCCTATCCGGGTGTGCCTCGTCCAGGTGTATCTGGTCCAGTTCCTCTGAGGGAGGCTCCTTATATTCTGTCGAGGTGCCCCGTTTCTATAATTGCTATGAAGGGAGCTTGGTTGTAGCCTTGAGGGCTTGAGCGTAATAGTTCTGGAATCCTCTCGATCTCCTTTTCTTTGACCGTACCCCATGGCGTTGGGAACTTGAGACATTGGTGATATGTTGAGGGCACCACCTTCATCTGATGTAGCCATGGTCTTCCTAGTATCACGTTGTAGGTGGTTGGACCCTCAATGACTAGGTATCTCACTAGTTTATTAACTCTTTCAATATATGTTGGGATGGTTATCTCACCCACCGAATGCGCGATTTCACCAATCCTACCAGGGCACAAATTTCTTTATCAGGTTCTCTTTATCAAAACCCATGGTTTTGAGGGTTTCGAGCATGATGAGATTCACGAGCTCCCCGTATCCACTAATGCTTTTCGACGCGGTGCAATTGACAATGGATAACGTTATAGTTAGGGCATCGTCATGTTGCTATGCACCGCTTTCTATGTTAGTCTCGTCGAAAGTTACCGCGGGTAAATTGCTCTGGCTTACCCTGTATGAAGTTTCTGGATGATCCCCTTTACTTCCGGTGGCTTTCCTCTTAGCGGCGGAATATGTCAAACCCGATAGCTCGGATCCGCTTTGTTATCACGTTAATAATTTTCGTGCATATGGGTGGGGCGAAGGAAGCACCCGATTTGGTCTTCTTCCCTCCCGCATCATTGCTTGCCCCACGTGATAGCAGGTGATCCAAGTTTCCCTTGCGTACCTGGAACTTCACTTCCTTTCGCAACCTGTAGCAGTCTTCTGTCCTGTGACCTATGTCCTGATGCCATTCGCATCTCTTGCTGCTGTCTCTGTCGTCGTTGGGTCGGTCCTGAGTGGGAGGCTTTGGCCACCTCACCTGATCACCCAGGCTTCTAAGTGCTTTCAGCAGCCCTTCCATTCCCGTGTTGAATCCGTATTCAGATAGCTTAGGAGGATGCGGAGAGTCGTCAATTTGCTGAGTTTTTTATGCTATTCTGCTGATATTGGGTCTGCTGTATGGCTTAGCTCGTTCGTCTTTCTTTTCTGTTGTGAATTTCCCGCTTGTCTTGTCGAAGTTTGCTACTCCCTTTCGAGCCTGTATGTCTTCTTCTAACCTTAATGTCGATGTAGCTCTCTGCTGGACTTCTTCGAACCTCTCACAAGGGTACATAGTTAATTCTTTGTAGAGGCTGGATTCCTTATCCAGGCCCTGCCTGAAGGCGTTGATGGCAGTGGACATATCGCAGCCTCATATTGAGACTTTCTCTGCATTGAACCTGGTGACATAATCTTTGATTGATTCACCTATTTCCTGGACGATCCTGTATAGGTCGCTTGGTTGTTTGGGTGTTCTCCGGCTGCTGGAGAACTGTTGGTTAAATGCGTTGACCAGGTCAGCGAATGAAGATATGGTCCCGTTAGGCAAGCCGACGAACCATTGTAATCTTTGCTCGGTTAGGGTTGAACCGAATCCTTTACACATACATGCCTCCTTTGAGGCTCCGTGGCGGTAGTAACCATCATCTTCTCGCTTGAATTGACCGATTTGATCACGAGTGCGTGGTTCCATCGAAGAGGGTCATCGTTGGGACGCTAAATCCTTTTGGTAAGGCCACCGTAGCTATATCTTCAGTAAACGGCGAGTCAGCGTAGCTTTCTGGTGCAGCCATCTCCATCGGCAGAGGCATTCCTGGGACCCTCCGGAGGAGGCTCCGTAGTTCCTGGTACTGCTGTTCTATATATGTCTCTCTCTCGGTGGGTCGCAGATGCTCCTGTGACGGACGTTCTGCTCCTCGTACGAAGTTTTGCTGTTCCAAGACTTCGTTTGGCGCACCGATGTTCTTTGCCCGCGGTGCCTCCCAGGTATATTCAATTTGATTCGTAACTGGCATCCTGGTTATCGGGACCGCAACTGTAGCCCTGCTTCTCTGATGTCCCTCTGCGCCTGATGTGGGAGTAGGCTCTTGCGTCTTTGGTTCCTCATCCGTATTAATGCCCCCGATCTGTTGGGACCGACCTTCTCTTGGCTGTGGTGTTCCATCCATATCCAGCCTGAGTGCTACTTCGCGTGGTAATACCCGTGTCTGCCTTCGATCCCTACTTTCTCCTGGCGGCTTTCCAGATCTGTCTTCTTCCATCCAAGGGGCCGAACTAGCGGCCTGGCTCCTCAATTCGTTGATCTGCGCTCGGAGGAGATTGTTGTCCTCTTCCATCTGGGATCTCATGCTTCTATTTTCGCTCTGCATAGTCCGGATTGTCCTTGCTAATGTGTCCAACCCGCTTATCATGATGCTGGTGGGACTCGGAGGAGCCTGAACCTGTTGCCTGGATTGTGTTCCTCTTTCAGACTGTGTGACTCCCTGCCGTCCCTGAACGACTCCTGTGTCTCTAGCCTGGATCCTCCCCGAAGATGGGCTTGCTACTGCCTGGGAGCTTTGACTTTGCTTGACCGATGGTATCTGAGCAGCAGTGGTGGTCTGAACAGAGGTTGTACGTACTGCCGCTGCTGCCGAGGGAGATGGTGCCTGTGTGCCATTTGTCGAGGGGGCGGTACACTGTTTCTTCTGGGGCTCATGCCGCCTGAGTTGGTTTCCTTGTGTCCGGACATGTTTTAGTTGCTTTGTAGACTGGCTAACGGAGACGACCACTATGCCCCACGGTGGGCGCCAAACTGTTTTGGTAAATTTATACCAATTTAGGGTTAAAGTAGTCTTAACATTAGGTCTGAATTACGATTCGTTTGATTGTTGTATGTTAACCTGTATGAGCGACGTAAATAAAGAACACATGCAATTTTGGTGACGCGGAAAACCCGATGTGGGAAACAACCGCGGGAGGAGACGGAATCCCACCAATATTTTCACTATAATTCGAGAGGAAGTACAGTTTGTTTGCTTGCTATGAATGCTAGGGTTTAGTTCTCGTATTTTCGGATCCCCTTTCTTCTTTGCATTGAGGCTCTTTATATAGGGGAGCTCGATGAGCTAGGGTTTCTTGCTTTCCCTCTAAGTTATTCCTAATTTGACACCGGGTAGGACTTTCCTTCTTCGGATTCGGCAAGAGGTTGGACTTTCACACGCTTCTTTCGCGCAGATCAAAGCCCACATCTTGCGCTGCTTGCTGATGCTGTCACCCTGACTCCCTGATATCCTGCATCCCGCAATGCTTCCAGGCCTGCTGCCCCAAGTCAGCCCATATCCAGATTTTGGGCCTAACAAGGTAGTAGAAAATTTTAAAACTTTTAGCTCTAATAAAATTAACAGTTTATGTGAGACTTTTTTATTTTAGAAAAGTTATCCATATAAACGTTGTAGGAAATGTACAACTATTATTGTAATTTTTGTTAGAATATGCAAAGAAAAAAAATATAAAAAAAGGTAGAATACATAAACTAATTTAAAAATAAGAGTAACATTTGTATATGTAGATATATGAAGAAATTGTTTAATAATATGAGTCAAAATATTAAGCTCAATTATGGAACTTTTATTATTTGAGAAGATATTCGAAGACATTATATATACCAATAGAATAATTTCCTAAATTAAGACCCAACTTATAGCTAATGCATTTTAGGCGGGAAAATTCCAAGTTTTTCCTAATCATTTAGTAAATAGGGGATTATATAAAATTAAAAGAAATTATTATAGTCAATTATATTTGCAAAATGTCTTATTTATCCTCACCTTCTATACCCCATTAATCACCTCAACAATCACCATAAAATAATGGCTTCATGAATCACGAGATTCACGACTGTTAGGCATGTTTGAATGTATTCTGGGTAAAAAATGGTTTATGGCGTGAACAACTGTCTTTCAATTTCCTAAAACTTATATGTACAGGCGTAAACCCTCCAAAGAAATAAACTTGTGTCTTTTTGATAATTTGATCTCATCAAAAGTTTCCTAAAAATTTACCGTGACTAATATATTTATTTCGTATTTTAGATTACCGGATAATCGTGTATACTTTATGTTGGTACTGATTATTAATAGCCTAATAGGTAGTGATGTTAATGAAAACCCATCAAAAGAGAAAGAAGGTCGAGGATGAATGTTGAAGAAAAGGATAAAATTGACTTCTCGAAATTTAAAAATTTTTAAGAACATTTTTTTATGATTTTTATAAGAAATATTATTGAAATTAAGGCTAGTAGTTAATTGCAAGGAAATGAAAAGTTTTGGGGTTAATTTGCTACAACTTAAACATAAGGGGCTTAATTGCACATACAATCAAACTTAAGGGGGTAATATGCCACTTTCCCGAAAATCCAACTTATCAGGTATGTGTTAAAATTACTTCGTGTTTTGATTAATTAAATTCTAATTTATCGGATATGTGTTCAAATTACATTAAACAAGTTACTCCCTCCGATCCAGACAGATTGTAAACATAAGGAAAAAGTGGTTATTTAAGAAAATGTGGAAAAATGAGGAGTAAAGTAGGAAATATTGATTGGGGCCACCTGAAATGAAGTGTGTAATTAATCATAGAGTGAAAAAATAAACATAAAGTTACATAAACCATCCACTTTAGTTACATAAAAAGTCCACTTGCAAACACATTTCCCACGTACAAATACAGAAACAGTGGAAAATTTTCCAAATTTTTGCCAAATTTTGTATTTTGGCGCCTAACTACACAACGCCCCATACAATGACATCACCTAATACTACATCAACTATTTTGGCGCCTAACTACACAACACCCCATACAATGACATCACTTAATACTACATCAACTATTATATCATCTTAACCATACTCTATTATACCATTTAAACACTACACATAACTTTATCTTCACTTCATCTCATTTTATCATCAAAGCCTTCTTCTTACCTTGGCTAAAAACACACAAAAACAGGTTAGTAGTTCAACAAAATGGGTATAAAAAACCTAATAATAGAACAAAGAGAAGGTCTTATGCATTTCTTGAGGGCGAATTAATAAAAGGCGTCCCTTCTAGGGGAAAAATCAAAGAAGCGGCATTGAAATGGTCCGTCACTCGAAAGACGGTATGGTTATGGTGGAAACGAGCTAAGGCGATATCAATTGATGAAGTGGCCCACTTACTTTCTCGTATGTTGGGCAACAACAATGCACCAACGGTGCCAATGAACATTAAGATGATAAAGAGCATGCCTTTCAAGAACCGTTCATCAATGCGCAAGATAGCAAAAAAACTGAAAGTTGGTTATGGTACGGTCCAACGATGGGTCAACAAAGGTGAATTAAAAAAGTATAGCAATTCAATACACTCTTCACTAAACGATTTAAACAAATTAAGACGGCTTTTGTTTTCACTTGCTTCACTCTATGTTGATGAAAATATGGTCAAGTTCAAAGACATGTCATGCAATGTCCATATTGACGAAAAGTGGTTTTATCTCACAACCACAACGGACGACTACTACATTGTGGCGGGTGAAGAACCACCATATCGTTCATGTCAATCGAAGAGGTACATAACTGAGGTTATGTTTATGTGTGCGGTGGCTAGGCCTATGTATGGAGAAGATGGTGAGTTACTTTTCGATGGAAAAATTGGTATCTTCTCTTTCATTGAACATGTACCAAAGAAGAAGACGAAGCAAAAAAAGAGGCGGGAACAATAGAAACAAAGGCTATTGAATCAATAACAAAACAGGTAACCAAAGATTGTTTGATCAATGACATTATTCCAGCAATTAAGGCTAAATGGCCAACAAATTCAAGTAAAAACTTCATCATTCAACAAGATAATGCAAGACCTCATATTGTTGACCATGATCCAGAATTTAGGGCTACCGCCAACTCGAGACGGTTTTAACATTCATCTAGAATTTCAACCACCTAACAGTCCAGATTTGAACATCAACGATTTAGGGTTTTTTAGGTCATTACAAACACTTCAAAATGGTGAAGTTGGCGATGATTTGAAGAGTTAGTGGGTAATGTACATACAGCATTTAGAGATCATGAACCCATGAAGTTGAACTTCAACTACATCACTCTACAATCAGTGATGGTGGAAATGATGAAATGCAAGGGACACAACAGTTTTGATATTCCTCATATGAGTAAGGAGTCACTTCTAAGGCAGGGAATACTCCTATTAAACTTGACAGTTGATGCAAACTTAGTGAGGGAGTGTTTAGCATATTTGGATCAAATTGGTGAGGGCAATAGTCTTAATGAGTTAAGACAAGGTATGGCATTATTACCTGCAGTAGAGGAAGTTGTGGTTGCAAGTGATGAAGAATATTTCATTGATCTTACAAGGGAATGACAAGTTCAAGTAGTCTTTTTATTTTTGGCTGGATGTTTCAAAGAGGGAAACATTATCGATTTTTCTGCATGTTTACTACTTCAACATCTTATTGAATGATCCTTCAATTGTGGTCATTTATTTTGGTTAATGTAATGCAATGATATGTGTAATGCAACGTGTAATGAAATGATCATTAAATGTAAACATGTTTAATGAAATGAAATGAAATGCAACAATTCATGTTCAAATGTAAACTTGGTGGTTGAAAAAACTCTAAGTCATGTTCAAATGCAACAGTTAAGAAGTCATCATTGTTGGCAGCAAACCAAGCTCTCAGGAAATAAAAACCCTCTCATCATTGAGCTTTAAAATGGTACCACTTCATGCCTCCTTAACCAATCTAAGATTGGGGTGGCATGAAGTACTCATTTCAATATTGGGGTACGACACAATTAGCAGCAAGTACCCTCAAAGAAGACATCACTGGGTGACACAACAAACAACATGAGGTTTCCAAGTTTGACTCTCAGAAAATGCTTCATTGAGTCAGAAAAGGAACAACAATTACCAGCAACAAAAAAAGGCAGCCGCACTAGAGCTCTCAGGGAATAAAAATCCCCCTCATCATTGAACTTTAAAATGGTACCACTTCATGCCTCCTTAACCAATCTAAGATTGGGCTGGCATGAAATACCCATTTCAATATTGAGGTAAGACACAATTAGCAGCAAGTACCCTCAAAGAAGACATCACTGGGCGACACAATGTCAACAACAAACAAAGAACAACAAACAATACCAAGTAGATGACCTTAACAACATCAGTATAAACAAGATACAACAACAGTATAAACCAGAACAATGTAAACAATCAAAATCAAACAAATTATCCGCTAAACAATAAACCAGAACAATGTAAACAATCAAAATCAAACAAATTAGAAAATCAAACAAATTAATCAAACAAAGAAAAGATGAACACAATACCAGTAAATCGACTAAGTACCCTCAACCAGTAAATCATTAGAGAATCAGTCAAATGCACATTCATCAAGAATCGTTTAAAAATACCAGTAAATTGGCCAAGTACATACCCTCAACCAGTAAAACCAGTAAATTAAACTAAGTACCCTCAACGAAGCATCACTTTTTTTATTTAATCAGAACTCAACCAATCAACCAATCAAAAATTAAAATAAGAAATCACTTAATCGTTTCAGAAATTAAACGAGAAAATACACTTAATCAACAAAAAATTAAACAAGAAATAAAGCTATCAAGAGATTTAGAAATAACCTTCATGCTCAAGACGTTCCTTTTCAAGACGGAGTTTGCGTTTAGCATTAAATCTGTTAACATACTCCCATAATCTCTTTGTACTCGGTGACTCATCAACAATTTCATCTTCAATTTTATCTCCCTCACGGTTTACTACCAAATTACCATCTTCAATTTTACCTTTATTATTAACCTCTTCTTCACCTAATGAATCAGGAACGAAGGTTGTTAGCGAAGAATTGTCAGACCCAGTTGAATCGGAGAAAGTTGCAAAGCCAGAGGTGTTGGGTACAACAAATTGGTTAAGAGTTTCCTCAACCTCAGTACCAGAAACCGGATGACGAATATGAGCAGAATTTGGACAAAAAATTAAACAAGAAATAAAGCTATTAAGAGATTTAGAAATAACCTTCCTGCTCAAGACGTTCCTTTTCAAGACGGAGTTTGCGTTTAGCATTAAATATGTTAACATACTCCCAGAATCTCTTTGTACTCGGTGACTCATCAAAAGTTTTATCTTCAATTTTATCTCTCTCACGGTTTACTACCAAATTACCATCTTAAATTGTACCTTTATTATTAACCTCTTTTTCACCTAATGAATCAGGAACGAAGGTTGTTGGCGAAGAATTATCATACCCAGTTGAATCGGAGAAAGTTGCAAAGCCAGGGGTGTTGGGTACAACAAATTGGTTAAGAGTTTCCTCAACCTCAGTACCAGGAACCGGATGACGAATAAGAGCAGAATATGGACAATTGTCACTAACACAACAATATTCACAGCAATATAACCCAAGTTTGAAACGTTTAAGTGTGCAATAACAACCAGATCCATGCCCATCCATCGTAAAATAAGAAGAAAAACGATCAAAAAAAAAAGAAATTTACAATACTAATCGTGTGAGGGACGATGAAGATGATGCATGTGAGGGACGATGAAGATAAAAATGATTTACGAGTAGAATGACGATGGTTGATATGTTAGGTGATTAGGGTTGATTGTTGAAGATAAAAACGATCTATATTAATTGTTGAAGATGAAGATACAGACGGAAGAGAGGGGAAGATGTAGAATTATGCGGTTGATATGTTAGGTGATTAGGGTTTTGGAGGGAAGGGTTAGGTAATGGGTGGGTGAGTTAATATGGGTAGATTAGGATATGGATGGGGGTATTAAATGGGTTTAGGTGAGTGAATTGGGTATTAAATGGGTTTAGGTGAGTGGGCGAGTTTATTGTAAACTTGTAAATATATAAGGATAGTAAGGGTAAGTTTGTCATTTTTCATGCCAAATATGGTATGTTTACATTGGTCTGCTTCGTCCGTTTTAGGGAAGTCTTTACATCTGTCTGGATCGGATGGAGTATATAATACCGTAAATTAAATTGAATTTTTATATTTAATCTCTCATTATTTATGATTAAATTTGTACTTTCGAGTGTGATATTCATCATATGGCACTATCATATTCGTTCAGAATTTAGTGAATATGATAATTTAATTTGATGAATGTGTCTTATTAAGTGTGATATTCATCATAAGTCACTATTATATTCATTTTGATTTTAGTGAATATGATAATATAATTTGATGAATATGTAGTATTTAGTATGATATTCACCCTATGATACTATTATATTCACGTTGAGTTAAATGAATATGATAGTGTAATTTGATGAACGTGTTATGTAATGTGATATTCATTTTATGACACTGTTATATTCACTTTGAATTTAGTGAATATCGGTCTAATTTGATGATTATTAACTGTAAATTTGATAAAACTCGAATACAAATAGATGAAAGAAAACTACGAATTTAATAAATTCGATAGGATTTTAAATTTGATAAATTGAGTAATTTATAAAAGAAAAAAAAAAGGTATTGTGAGATGTAATGGGTAGTTTATTTTTTTACTTTTTTTTTGCCCATAACTACCGTGTGTGTATCTTACTCCCTACTCCTGGGAGTAGGATATAATTTGTCATTACACCTGGTCTATGAAATATTCGATAGACTATGAGTAATATAATGACATGTTTCAGGTGGATCATGAAATAGAATTGTAGACACCTCGTTTCTACACCTCCCGCCACCACCAGGACGCCACTACCACCACAGCCACCCCACCTAAACCACCACCTATAGACACCTCGTTTCTACACCTCCCGCCAACCAGCCAGTGATGATTGGGCCGCATGTTTAATCACGCGGAGCGATTGACATTTCGTAAGTTCGTCAACACGTGATAGCTCAAACAGTCGAGTCAACATCATGGTCGTCATCTACGCGCCAATACGGTCGTTTTGACAGTAATTAGAGTACATTTGGAGTCCGGGTAAAAAACCGTTCCATTTTCTAAAACCGTCTTAAAATCGAGTCGGAATATTCTAGAATTTTCTAGAGAATTATTCATAAATTTTATCTTTTATCAAGGAAATATCTACCTTGCGGAATAAGGAAGCATACATCTTCCCTAATTCCTAATTAAAACTACGGAAATCTTTCTTGCTGAGAAGAAAACCACCCAAGATAAAACGCAACAAAAGTTGCGCCTCGCGCCTCTTGGAAAGGTCGCAGTTCCTCTTGCGCCTCTTCCTGAGCTACTTTTTCTCCAGTTTTCGAATTTCTTTCCTAATTCTATTGTTACCATAAATCCTCCACTTGATTAGTATGAATAGACGCCCCCGCCTCACAGATTTTTCACGCGAGTGTCCGCCCTTCTCTTCTCCCTTTGCATTCTAAGACCGCGCTCTTGCTTTTCGACGCTGCGTGCTCTACGCGACCACGTAAGTTCATATCATTCTCGAGTACCGATCACGTTTGCATGACCGACCAGTTTGACTAACTCCACTCAATCAATCTAATCAATTTATTTTAAATCCTTTTTTTAAAGGCACTTTCTTGCATACATCGAGTCGAGCAATCACTAACGGCAACTTAGTCAATCTCGTTTCGTCAAACATGTAAGTCTGAGGATGTAAATCCCTAACTTTTTTTTAATGTATTTTATTTTTGTATTAATTAATGTAAGATTTTATATCATAAATATGCTCAAAACCGTTTTCAAAACCATGCTTTAAAACTCTTTTTGACGAAACAGCAGCGAAAGACCGTCGAGAAGAAACGCATCAGCAGATGCGCCTTTCGAATAGTCGCAAAGATCTCTGCGCGCTCTCTTCAGAGGCCGCTTTGTCTTCTTCTTCTTCTTCTTCTTCTTCTTCTTCTTCTTCTTCTTCTTCTTCTTCTTCTTCTTCTTCTTCTTCTTCTTCTTCTTCTTCTTCTTCTTCTTCTTCTTCTTCTTCTTCGTGCCACTGTATGTTCTCGTCTTTTCGTTTTTCTTCTTTATTTCTCCAAATATTTTATAGTTTTTGTTTCCAAATTATTTTATCAAATCCTTTTTAATAATTTTTGACTTAAATCCCGTATAACCAATATTTGCGGGTTTTCGTCATTAAATTCAAACCCGGATTTAAGAGGTTCAATTTGTTCATATCGAGTCCCTTGAATTCGTCTTTTATATATGATTTTGATTCCGTTTCATCTTCAACCTCTTTATTTCCCAGTTTAGTTTCAATCCATCTTCAAGTTTTGCCCTTTTTGTTTCCGACATCGTATATAATTCATCTTTGTAATACTTCATTTTTAATTCGTCTTTTATTGCTTTATGACGGTTCCATATACATGTAATATGATTAAATCACTTCTATTCGAGTTATATACCAATAATCGACATTAAATAACCGACAAACAATAACGATTTAACGAGTCTGACTTTCACAGTCAGAACCCAACTCAAGAACGGACGCATGGTCTGATGCGCCTCTTCTAAGGGACGCAACAGATGTTGCGCCTGTTCTGAGGTGGTTTCTGCCTCTGAGCTCTTCTCGCTTTGACGTAGGGTTTTTATTCAGTTTTTAATCAACTATTATTTGTATTATCACTTTTAGTTCGACATTTTTTTCATATTTTAATTTCTTTCTTTTATTTTATTTTCCAAATCCTTTTCGAGCATATTTATGACGTAAATTTAAATTATCAATTGTAATTTTTTATTTCTTTATATTGTGCCTGTGTGATTTATTTAATTGGCATTCACATGTAATTAATCTAATTTCCAACTTTGATCCAATTAATTGCTAAATTATTTGTTCATCAACATAGTTTAATCTCACATGCTAGGATTAAAATATTGGATGTTGCATTGCATGCATATAACTGACGACATATCAACTACAAACAACTTCCCTAATCATTAGTAGAGGCCGCTATCGAGGCGGGCGAGATTAGGTGTTCAAATAAACGAGCCTCTTAATATGTACCCTCACCCCTTACTCAAGATCTCTGTGAGCATCCGTGTTCATTGGCATCAGAGAGTCATTCTAGACATAGAATGTTAAGGGTAACGAATTTCTTAGTGTTCATGTCATTACCTTGTGTCTTAACATGACGCAAAGTATTCGAATGGTTCCAATTTTCCATAAAAATTGGTGGCGACTCCACTAATGCAGGCTTGTCAAACATTTCACCAGTTTCAATGCCTTACAAATCGGTAACGGCCCATGACGTGCTTTGGCCTCGCGCCGGAGTTCCGTGGGAGAAGTGTCGCCACCTCGAAACCAACGCGGGGTGCGCGCGGGTGACCGTGTCCACAGACTTGGCGACTCCGCCGAGGATGATACACTTAGACTAAGTCGAGTGTTACCTAAGGTAAAACTTGAACAAGGTTAGAGAATAGTTTATATGAGACAATTGTCAGTTTTCATTACTCGATCTTCTTAGGTCGTCTTAGCCAGCCTTCCTAGGCTCAACCCAACCAATTCGACCAATCGTCTCGTCTGGACGGTGCAAATTTCGATTTGTGCCTAAAGATGGATAGCGATTGACGTCAACCATACCCTAATACTTACTCATGTTTGTATCAAGAGCTTTCACTACTCGAGCGAATGGACTAGGAACCGACCCGACTCATATTTGGCACGGACCTCACCTCAGACCAGGGTATGATAGCTTGGTATGACAACCCACCCTTTTAAACAAAAACCTCTTAAATGTACTCAGCATGCCGTTATAATGCCTATGCTTGTGTTTGTAACTTGTATGTTGTCACCTTTGTAAACAAAACCATGACAAAATTTTCTAAACCTTTCTTCAAAATACAAAATGTAAATCTTTCAAAATGGCCTAAAAAGCTCAAAGTCAACAAAATCAAGTCGAAACTCTGTCAAAATTTCAAAAAATCAACCATTTTCAAAATTACTTCAAAATCGACACTCCTATAGTCACACACAATGATTGTCTTGGACAACATTTCAAAACCAATTTTCTCCTTTTTTATAACCCACATGACAGACACGTGTCCTTTCCCTCTTGAGTCATTCCACGAGTTTTTTCTTGTTCGAGTAAGTGTGCAAAGTGGTCGATTGTGTCTTGATTCGTCGTTAGTTCTTGTCAAACATTCCATGATGGTCGGAACAAACGAAAGTGAAGCAAGCATCCAAGGTGCACCCGAGGGTAATGGTAAGATTCAAGTTTTGGCTGCACTACTTCATCTCCAAGCTAGTCAAGACGTCGCCTATGCTCGTCTCCAAACAATCGAAGGTCTCATTGTAGCCATGGAGGCTAGACTTCTTCCTACGGAGGGTCATATTCATGACATCCCTTTTCACGACAATTCTCCACCCTTCGAAAAACCTGAAAAAGATTCTCCACCTATCCTTATGAAGCAAAAAAGCATCTTCAGTACTTAGAAGAGCAACTAATGTACCTCACAGGAGATGACATCTACGGAAAACAAAGAAAGTATGAAACGGTGAATGCCAAACTACCAACCAACTTCAACATGATCGAGATCCCGAAATTCAAAGGGTACGAAAACCCTCTAAACAAAGAAGGGTTCACCGACTTCCTAAGTAGGTGGAGAAAGACTAGTAGCCAACTTGTTGAGCGTTCGAGACAAAACCACTCTTTTGGAGAAATTCATGGACAATTGAAGGCCTATCTAAGCAAATCACTTGAGGTACCAAAACATCAAGTCTTTTAAAGATTTAACGGTGCTAGGTACAAGGATCGAAGACAATATTCGCAAAGGACTCTTGTCCAAAATTGTGGGACACGGATATCAAGGTTCAACGCCAGCTAGAAGTCGTTCCTACGGTTCCGCTAGCAAAAACGACGATGTCAACCTCGTCGAGTCATCAAAGAAGAGCAATGCGCCAAGAAAGTTAACTGATATTGGTGACACATATACAAATGCGGCTTTGAAAAGACTAATGAAACAGGAAGAATCCAATCAATAGGACCTATACCTGACCCAGAAAAGAAGTCTTTGTTCTGGGATGACAATGCCTATTGCGAGTATCACAGGGGTAAAGAACACGACACAGAAAACTATTATAGGTTGAAGCATGCTATCCAAGAGATGATCGAAGATGGACGATTGTCTATCCCTCCCGCCAGAAAGCCTAACAACACAAAGAATCCTCTTGGAATCTTAATGATCTCAGATGAGGAATCCATCTTGGATTGTTCACACCTTATCTTTCTAGTCGAATATGAGATCAATATGGTCGATCACGAAGAAACCTACTCTACCATCGTACCCACTATTGCAGATTTCGTCGCATGGATAAGAAGTATGAGTAGACTAGTCGCTGAACTGGAAGATATCGTGTCATCCCTGCGAAAACCCAGCGTATCGACCCGAGAAGCAACGCAAATGACCGTTACTCTTTCTTACAAATCTAGAATGCAAGAAGTCATCACGATAGTTGACGTTTTGGTCCTGAAGATTATAAGTTTAAAATCCGAAATTCTGCACTTGAAAGAGCTCGGCACTATCAATGGCGTTTGGACAGACGACAACGAAGATGTTTACCTCAAAAAACATCCTTTAGTCAAAACCTAGGAAGATCTTGACGTGGATCATCCTACTCGATCTGGTCGCCCATATCAAAATGTCACTCCAGTGCAAACAAATAATTCAGCTACCAATGGGAATGTCGCATATCCAACAGAAAACAATGAGGATTTAATCACTGACCACCTAATGAAACAACTATAAAAGACAAAGGCTGATGTTTTAGTCTGGAAACTAGTTGCTAGTTCATTTTTACATCACCAAGCTTTGCTACAAGCGTTGGCTAAGCTCAGCATAGCACATGACTCTACTCTTGATGATGTAGTCAACCTAGTACTCCAGGACTCAATCAAGCTAAGTAACCCAGTATAATACCCGCCCCATTTAGGGACTCGCTGACTGACCTATTGACCAAAGGAGAGCCTTAGAAAGATTTATGGGAGAGGTTAGCAGACCAACGTAACTTGTTACTCGACCTAGTTAGGGTCACTCGGTCAAGTAGCTTGGGTACTCGACCGATTAGGGCGTACTCGGCCGAGTATGTCTATGCTCGACCGAGTACCACGCCAGTTAACGTGTTATTATAAAACGCGAAATCGTAAACCCAATTCACTTTTCGACGGCTCCTTTCTCTTTCCAACCCTAATCTCTCTCTCTCCCCCCCTCTCTTTCTCTCTCTCTCTCTCTCTCTCTCTCTTATCACCCTATACTCTCGCATGGCCTTGACACTAACCAAAGAAGGGAGATGGTTTATGCTTGAAGTCATCGAGTCGGGTTGTCGCCGTTACCGATATCGGTCTGCGTCTTAAGGTGAGTTTGTGCTTTATCGTTACCTTTCAGTAGATCTTGAATAGTCTAGTAATAGGTTATGGTTGCTACTTGTAGGATTCATCACGGAGTTTTGCTTAGCCTATTTGTTAGATGCACTTACATGGAATAGCGAAAAGGTAAGACTTCCTTACTCAGTTGCCTGTTTAATTTATAACGCGTCAACAACAGCAATACTCGGTCGAGTACTTTTATACTCGGCCGAGTAAGCCCTACTCGGTCGAGTGTTACCCCTACTCGACCGAGTATCCCCTACTAGGTCGAGTAAACAGATACGTAGGTCCTCTATCCTCTCTCTCCCATCCCTTCCTACGGGTCTTCTCGGTCAACTTGTCGGTCAAGGGGTCCTTAATAAAGCGGGTATTACATTTTCCACAAAGATTGCAAAAGTCTAAGCTCGAACAATAGTTTGGGAGGTTCATGGAGGTAGTGAAGAATCTTCAAGCGAGTGTGCCATTTACTGAATTGATAACTCAAGTGTCGGCGTATGCTAAGTTTTTGAAAGAAATCTTGTCCAAGAAGCGGTCTTTTGATGAAGTTGAGACGGTAGTATTCACTCAAGAGTGCGCGTAAAATGCATTATAAGCTAACTCATCACCAAAGTTAAAGGATCCAGAGAGTTTTTATGTTTCTTGTCATATTGGTAGTATAGCTATTGATAAAGCCCTTTGTGATTTAGGGGATAGTGTTAGTGTCATGCCGTATTCTATATGCAAAAAGTTAAATATGGGTCAACTACGTGTCACTAAGATGACCTTGCAAATGGCTGGTAGATGTTTAAAGAAGCCTATGGGTGTCTTAGAGGATGCGCCAGTTAGAGTAGGGAAGTATTTCATTCCAGTTGACTTTATCGCTATGGATATGGCTGAGGACTCTCAAGTCTCTATTATTCTAGGTAGACCGTTCCTTCACACTGCAGGAGCACTCATAGATGTTAGGGATGGTAGTTTGACACTAAGAGTTTGGGATGACATTGTTAAATTTGTTCTTGATAACGCTTTAAAGCGTCCCCACTCAGTAGCTCCATGTTATATGCTTAATGTTATTGATCCTCCTATTCATGATTCCTTTGCTTTATGTTTGGACATGATCCATCTGACGCCCCTGTTGTTGTGTCAAGACCTTGAAACAAGGAGGTGGATGAGATAGAAAAGTTGATTTATGGAGATGAGCCTCATCCTGAGCCAGTTTATAGCTTTGATGATAATGTTGATATAGAAGCTGAATTGGATGCCTTAGAGGCCGAGATTTTCAAAGAGGAGCCCGTCAAAGTTTTTGATGAAGCTCCTTTGACGAATGAAGTGCCCTATCTCCTTCCTCATTATGATGACTTGAAGAGCGATGAACATACTTGCTCATATTTTATATTAGACTTTGAGTTTGATGAGCCAGAACTTTATTCATTGTTTACATTCTTTGCTTGGACTATTTATTGGTGCTACTTATGTCTTTGTGTAGCACATGCGCTACTTTTTGATTTACTATTGCGTGCTTAAAGTTGTATTGATTGTGCCTTGTATGACATTTATTTTTAAATGCAGGAAATTTACTCGACAGAAGAGTACTCGATCGAGTGCTGCCAGGCTCGATCGAGTATCCTTGCTTTTTGGGTCAGAAACGTAGCCAGATGATGATGGAACTGTGCGGTTGATCTTTCTCCCCTAATTTTGTAGCTAGTTTGGGAGAACTAATATGCTCTTATCCGGTATTATCTTCCCTTGTATCTACTTTTATTGTATTATCTCTATTTCTTTCCATTCCTTTTGTTAGATGTGCCCTTTAGGTTGCTGGGAATTTTGTGTGATTGCTATGTTGTAGGCGTTACAATGAGGACACTGTGACATTTAGGTTTGGGGGAGGAGTCTTTAATTATGTTGTGTGATTTATTTATATTGTGTGCTTTTAAATAAAAAAAATCCATAAAAATTAAAAAATTTCAAAATACAAAAACATGTTTTTACTTTGTTTTAGGTCGAGTCGTGGTGAATTAAATAACAATGATGTTAAATTGCATTTTTTTTTGCATTTGAATCCCAAATAGTTGTCCATGTACTTAGTTTTGACCCGTTATTTATGAAAACAAAGCTCATAATTCAAGTGTTGACCGTATTGACATGTCTTATGCTAATTAGATTTGACACAATTATGTTGGTAAACTACTTAAATTTTGAGGTCTATAAAGCTTCCTAGGCCATGAACATCAATAAACTGGCCTCATTGTCAATTAGGCTTGAGTGTGGTTTCTCTTTGTGGAATATGTAATATCAAACTACATAAGTGTGACATTGATTTCTTGATACTTTTATTGGTTTTATTTGACTAAGTACATGTGGATATGCGGTTCTTACCGTTCAAATAAGCCTTACATTACCTTTTGTTTAGCCCGTTTGAACCCTTGTAGCCAACTTTAAATTACATCCTATGAGCTACAATCCTAGAATTTGCATACCTTTTAGGACGATCATGATTGCTTGTTTTCATGTCTATTTTGCTTTTATGGTTGGGTTGGGACTTATTGTCATGTGGGTATGGCAAAGTACTTTTTAGCAATTGTCTTGTATCCTTGTGTTGGAAAAAGAAAAAAATATGAAAAAAAAAAAAAAAAAAAGAAAAAGAAAGAAAAATCGAAAAAGAAAAGAAAAAAGAGAATTGAAAAAAAAAAATTGCTTCATTTGGTTTTGTCAAGGATCAAAAGGATGGTCGTTAGAGTCTAATGCATATTTGGAGAGTACTTCATTCGCTCTCATGTATTGTAAAGTTAAGATTATTTCTCTAAGTTGGGTTCATTTGTTACCATAAATTTGGTTTTGGTTTCCATTTGCCACCCTTATTGTCCTTGATACATGTACTTTTGTCTACATATTGGATGCATAATAGTTGGGGAAATCTCTATCACATTAGATTGCATGCATGTTTCATAAGTTGAGTGAGTGTTTCTACTTCTTTCTATCTTCACATATAGCTCACCCTTACATACTTATGAGTACAATAGTGAATCCACATGAGAATGCGACTAATTTGTCTAGCAAGGTCGAAGGGTATTTGGCATTTTTCTATAGTATGGTGACATGAGACTTGAGCTACGTTTTCTATTACCCGTATATTTGAATTTGTTTTATTGGTACACCTTGGTCATTACTTTGTTACTGGATATGGGAAGCTTGGGATTTGTATGTGCATCAACATTAGCTCACGAGTTGTTTATTCGTCATTTGTATGTTTGCCTTATGTAATGTGTGACGCTTTGCTTGAGGACAAGCAAAGAGATGGTTTGGGGGAGTTTGATTAGTTATAATTATATACATATTTATGCCTACCCTTAATTACTTTTGATACGGTTTTCGTGCTAATTTATATTAATTACATGCCTTTTATGTTAGAATGTCGATACTTCCGATATTTGGTGTTTAATGAAGGAATGACGCATTTGAGTAGCAAATGAATGAAATGGGCATCGCGGAGTGGGCATGAAGGAATACACGAAGCATGTCACGAGAATTTAGAAGAATAAAGGAAGAGAAGTAAAGAAGACAACACGAAGAAAAGAGTCTGAAAAGGAGGATACTCGATCAATCCTGATTAGGCTCGATCAAGGAAGTATTGTAATCGATTGAGTACACCCAGGCTCGATCAGTACACACTATTTTGCATTTTTCCGCAATTTCCTTAAGTCGGTTATGTTTTACTATAAATACCCAATTGCACTACCCTATGTTTATTTACGCTTTCTTTTACTTCTAAAAACCCTAGAAAACTCTTAGTTTAGTTTATTTATTAGTGTTTCGGATCCAAGTACTCTTTAATTACGGTACTCCCTAATCTTTCTTTAGTTATTATTAATTCAAGTTCTAGTTTATTCAATTATTGTTTTGTTCATCTTATTATGCTTTTAATTATGTTGTTCATTAATCTTGTTATTGTTATTCCCTTTATCATGAGTAGCTAATTTCATTATCTAGGGTGAATGGGGATCTAGGTTGTTAGAAGGGGACTATATTAATGAATTGATGGTTAAAACAACTTCTTAAAAGTTGTTCAGTTAATTGTTATGAATCTAGTTGGTTAGTTTCTGCAGGATTAATTAACTAGTATTGAAAACTAGAATTCTTACAGACCGGGTTAAGACTGGTAAAGGCTACAATAACTTAATAGAATTAACTTAATGTTAGCAATCGCATGTTAAGTTAGATCTAAAGGACATATTAGAATCGACCGATCATATGACCTTAAACGACATAAGTTGCTCTATCAATGAATTAAATCACGCCCCGAATAACTACCCAGTGAACCTAATCCCTAGACCTTTTAATATTATTGAATTCGTCTTATTTACTTTTATTGCAATTAATTATTAGAAATCAAACAAAAAAACTCCATAAAATTGTTACCTTTAAGACGAACTTAAATATAAACAAACTAGATTAATTAACTCACCTCTCTATGGATAAGATCCTTTCTTACTGCTAGCTACTTATTAGTTGAGAACATAATTTATTTTGATAGGCCAACGACTGAAATTAACCTTATGAGTCATCCCACTTATCAGCCCACTGAGGCGCAGACACAAGCTGACGCCCTCTCCTCCTCGAGGTGACCCTCCTGGCCATCTCTACCTCTTCCTCCATCTCCTGCGGGGACCCGTATGAACCACCATAGCCGTAAGGGGATCGATATCCACCTCTATAGGGTCTCGTCCCAAGGTAGAAGATGCGCTCTCTGCATAAAAGAGCAAACTGAAGCATTTAGAGGCCATTTAAACCGTCTTTTCAAGCCATTTCTTTCACTACCATCGAGCAAGTTAACAAGTGTAATAAAGTCACGTTCCTACATATCTAAACCTAGCTTAGTCATGGCTACAAGCCGAAATTTCGGCAGCATTTCGTTACTTTAAGCCTAAACTCATGCAAAAAATGTCCCTAAGACTGTCAAAACCAAAATTTTGACATGATAGCAAGTTAACCCATTATCTAAGGGTTCCAAAACATGAAATTTTATCAACAACCGACTAGTTTAGGACAATTTTCGAGCCATTTGACGAAGTATGTAAAAGATCGTCTCATTTTGGTCTCATTTCATCAAAACTCAACGAAAATTCAAAATAAATACATCGTTATGCTCCTAGTGTGTTCATTTACGCATTTCTAATGTCAATTTCAAAGGATAAATTCATTTGGGACGGAACCCCCAAATTTTCGACATTTTAGGGCATAAAACCCTAATTTTTTTTACCTCTAATTCAAGCTAAAAATGCCAAATAAATCAAAGACGGAATGCATACCTGGATTAGTCATGATTTATGACGAGTTCCGATCAATTTTTTGTGAAATTTGGTTGGGTTTTCGGGTGTTTGTCGAAGGAAGAAGAAAAAGAAAGGTTTTGTTTAAATGAATAGAACTCGCGCTTGAGTTCTGTTTTACTCAGGAATGAGTGAACTCGGGAGAAAACGCGGCATTTCTTTGCCTTATTCCCAAACCTCTTCTCCAGCTCATTTCGCAGCAGCCTTTGTCGTTAGTTCATTAAGAGTTCGTTATTGGTGGACCCAGGCCCTATAACACCCCCATTTATTCAGGAGCCTTTAGCTAGACATCCTAAGTAAATGAGAGCGTTACCATCTCGGTTTCCCGAGGTAGTGAATAACAAAGTACAACAAACCAAAGTACTTTAAATAAAATTGAACGATTACATGTTTATTACAACTTAACCAAAATAAAACTTAATATAAAATAAAATACAATCGCAGCGGAAATAAATAAGTGATTAAATAATCTATGTGGTCTAGATTTCTAGGTAAACTGGTCAAGTCCCCACGCATCCCTATAAGCTCCCAAGTCAGCTAATCTTTAGTACCTGTCAAATCTGCTCCCCATTATGGTTCATCACAGGTGTTCACGAATACACGATCAACCACAAGGTTGAGTAGGGACTAACTAAACAACAAAATAACAAATACTTAGAGTAAATAAGACATAAATAAAGACAACGGTGTTAGCACAATAATAATAAATCCAAATCGGTCAATATAATCACAGATTATGGTGACACCCATAACATTCATCCATCCATATTATATTCCAATCATATCCACTTCTCCCAAACTTCGTCTTAACGCTTAACGCTTCCTCGGCTCCGAATGTGCACATCTCCCTAGTAGTGAGCCTACTAGGGAAGAGACTCTGAGGGGCGGCCAGTGATTAACTGACGCCACAAGGACTAGCGGTTGTTCAGACCGGTCCCTTTAAATAATAACCAAGGACTAGCGGTATATCGGTCCCTTCAAATGAAAACCAAGGACTAGTGGTACATCGGTCCCTTCAAATAAATAACTCACAAGGACTAGCAAATTCGGTCCCTTCCATCAAATTACAATATCCACCAATACTCAACTAACCAACAATGCTCATAATTAACTCAACTCCATTATCTCAACTTCTCCTCCGTAGTCACAATTGCAATATATAAATCAACCACATATATATAAATAATTAACAACCACATAAATACAAGTTGAGTAGGATAATTCCTACCTGAAACGGTCGCAAATCCACTTAGTGAGGCTCAAATAATGACGATCATCTACAATACCCGAATCTACAATATAAATTATATCAATTATTAACTAGACTAAATAATTCTAAACTATCTCAATCTATCTATCTATATTAATAAAAGAAGCTTTTTTCGAGCGATTACATAGTCTCCAATATTTGCAAAACACCTCAATAAAATAAATAATGCTAAATAATTATAATAACTATTAAAAAAATTAACTGATCAAGTTTACAATTGTATTAATAAATTAACTGATAAAGTTTGGAAAAAGACTTAAAAAGTAAATAAGATTAAAATAGAACATGGAGTAACAATCTACGTAAAACATGGAGTAACAAGTTGCTATGAAATTAAACACTAAAGATGAATTTGGTTTGGAATTGGAAATTGAACTATCTGACATGCTCTACGAGTCTTAGAATCGTAACACTACAATACTACTCCATACGTGTGTATATATAATGCTCCTTAACTCACGACTCAGGAGACGAAACAATTCAATCCACGTCTTTACTTTTGATCATAGTTTTCTTTTTGTCCCCTTTAATTCTCAATTGTTTTATTAATGATTGATGACATGTTTTGCAGTATAGTGACAAACGGATCAGGGTGGCTTATCGGTGATCGGCCAATGCTGCAAATTCTACAAAGTACTCCTATCATTTATACGATTCGACTTTTGTTAGTAAATCAAGTTTTTTTTTTTTGCTTGCTTTACTTCAGTATATCAATCAAACTAATCTTATACGCCTTCGGCCTTTCCCCTTCTACGGGTTTGCATGTCACTAAATTAATTTTTATAAATAAAGCAAATATATTATCATATTGCCTAATATAGTTTATTTTAGTGTTTAATTTGATGATTGTATTTTGTCATTGTTAAAATTTTATAAGTGTATTTATTTGTTCATTTGATGGAGAGTCGAGGTTTACGGTAAGATTTTGGTCTCCATATAGTCGATGAGACAAAAGTTTGAGGTGTAGCACTAAAGTATATATACATTGTCAACATTGACAAAAGGCCGAGCATGAGATTGACCAGAATTTAACCATTGAATATACATTTAACATAAGAGATCTATGTGCTATAACAATTGTGTATACAAAATAGTTTGATTTTTCAAAAACAGATGCATGAAATTGTTATATTTTGGTATATAACACCATGTTATGCAATATAATTGGGTATATACAATTACAAATTTTAAACCTATGTTGGTGTATATGATGGTTTCCAATATCCATGTTACAAAATCATTGTCCAAGCAGGAAAAACAAGTTGATATTGATGTTAAGATTATGATTAAAGCTAAATATTGTAGATACCTCATTTCTGCACCCCTCGCAAACCACCCGGTGATGATTGGGCCGCATGTTTGCTACGCGGAACGATTTGTGACAGTTCATAAGATTATCGTCAAGTGATTGCTCAAATATTAATGTCTACCTCTTAGTTGTCATCTACGTGCCGATACGGTCGTTTTGACAGTAATTAGAGTACATTTGGAGTCCGGGCCTAAAACCGTCTCCATTTTCTGATAACCGTTAAATCCCGAGTCAGAATGTTCTGGAATGTTTCGGATATTTCTATTCCATATTTCATAATTTTTATCTTTTGGTAAACAATTTCCCGTAATATTCACATAAGATATTAAGGAAAACCAAATTATTCCGTCCTACCATAACTTAAACACGGAAATCTTTCTTCCGTAGGAGGAAACCACTTGGGAACAGACGCAGCAGGTGCTGCGCCTCTTCCAAGAGACGCAGTGGCTGCTGCGCCTCTTCCCAGGTCCTATTCAGCGTAATTCTCGTATCATTTTCATATCTTTCCGAGATTTACTTCCAAAGAGTCTCCGAAACCCTAATTCCTTCACGTGATTAGTATAAATAGGAGCCTTCGCTCCTCATACTTCTCACGCGAGTGTCCGCCCTTCTCTTCTCCCTTTGCATTCTAGACCTTTGTTCTTACTTTTTGGCGTCTACGTGCTTGAACATTCGACCACGTAAGCTCGGATCCTTCTGAGTATCAGCCTCGTTTGCATGACCGACCAATTTGACCAACTCCACATCAATAAACTTAATCTAATCGTTTTCCTCTTACGAGGGCACTTTCTTTGCATTCGCGTCGAGCATCACTAATCGATATCTTAGTCCTTCTCGTTTCGTCAACATGTAAGTCTGAGGGTGTATAATCTCTCTTTTATTTATTGTATTTTAATTATTGTATCATCAATTGTAAGGTTTATGTCGAAAATATCATTAAAACCGATTTCTAAAACCATGCTTTAAAACCTCTTTTTACGGATTTCCGTGAGATAACTTCGAGAAAGGACGCAAAGAATCGGCCGCGCCTCTTGAAGGAGTGCACGATGCTGCGCCTCTTCGTGAGGCTACCGCAGTTCCTGCTTCCTTTATTCTTCGTTCGTCCTCTGTAATTCGCCGTGTCTATTTGTTTTCGTTTGTTCTTTAATTTTTCGCCGTAAATAGCACATTAATTTCACATGTATATCATTAATCATCATCATTAGTACGTATAATTCATCATTAAATCCGACTTAAATCCCTTATAATCCATATTTGCGGGTTTTCGTCATTAAATTCAATCCGGGTTGTAGAGATTCAATTCATCAATATTGAGTCTCTGGAATTCATCATTGACATATTTGCATCTGTTATTTGTCATAGCCATCGTATATTTGTCATTAATTCGTTATGATTAATCTATTTCATTCACCCATGTCACTAATCAATCATTCTTTCATGTAATTAATCCGTCTTAAACCGCTTTCCTCCATGTTTTATTGTTTTATGACCCATTAATCACATGTAAATAACCTATTAATCACTTTCATCCGAGTAACAAATTTAATCAATCATTAAATTCACCAACGAGTATTAACAACACGCAATTCCGGCTTCACGCCTGATTCAGTCGAATCGACGCAGCGTCACGCTTTTGCGTCGGTTGAATTTGGCCCCCTCAACTCCGTTTTTGTCTTGACCTAGTTTAATTAGCATACGCATAATTAACTATTAATCGTATTATCACCTTCTGATCTGTTCGTTAATTTATTTATTTATTCGTTTTCTCAAATTATCCGTTCTAAAGGTATTTTCGACATAAATCGCCTAATCCGTTGTAACTATTGTAATTTCCTTTATTGTATTTGTCATCATATTTATTGTATCATTTGTATGTTCTCACATGTAATTAATCTAAATTCCCATTTCGACCCCATTGTATGTTAAATTACTTGTCTCACCAACTTAGTATTAATTTTCACATGTTAGGATTAAAACTTGGATGTTGCATTGCATGCATATAGCCGACGATATATCGAGTACGAATAACTTCCCTAATCATTAGTAGAGGCCGCTATCGAGGCGGGCGGGATTAGGTGTTCGATCAAAAGAGCTTCCTAATACGTACCCTCACCCCTTACTCCAGATATCTGTGAACACCCGTGTTCATTGGCATCCACGAGAGTCATTCTAGACATAGAATGCTAAGGGTAACGATTGCTTAGTGTTCATGTCACTACTTTGTGTCTTGACATGACATGAGGTATTCGAACGGTTCCAATTTCCCATAAAAATTGGTGGCGACTCCATACAAAAATGCAAACGCTTGTTTCTCTTCTCTCCCAAGCGCCCCCGTGGGCCCTCCGCTGTCCACAGTTTGGCGACTCCGCTGGGGATAATACACTTACGTGTAGCAAGGGTGAAACTTGAACAAGGTTAGAGAATAGTTTGTACAAGACAATTGTCGGTTTTCATAACTCGGTCTTCCTAGATCGTTTTATTCGGCCTTCCTAGGCCCAACCCAACCCATTTGACCAATCGTCCCGTCTAAACGGTCCTAATTCTTATTTGGGCCTAAGGATGGATAACGATTGTCGTCATCCATACCATGATGCTTACTCTTGTTTGTATCAAGGGCCTTCACTACTTGAGGAAATGGACTAGGAATCGGCCTTACTCTTATTCGGTACGAGCCTCTCCATAGACTTCGGGTTTGATGGTTCGGTATGGCAACCCACCCTTTAAACCAAAACCCTTTTAAATGCACTCAGCATCCCGTTATAATGCTTGTATAAATGTTTGTACCTTACGTGATCACCATTTCTAAACAAAACCATGACGATTTTTCAAAAAATCAAAACCCTTTTCTTAATCAAAATTTCGAAATAGGCCTTCAATTAGCGCAAAATCCGGTCAAAACTCTGTCCGTTTGTCGTGTCAAAATTCGGGCCACAAGCCCATTTCAAAACCTCACTTTGAGTCCACTCCTACAACTACACTGTAGTTGGCTAGGACACACATTTTCAAAAACCTTGTCTTTCTTCAAAGCTCACTCTACACAAGTGGCACACACCCACTTCATGAGTCAAAACATTTCTTCTTTTAGCAAGTGTGTTAGAATGGTCGATCGTGTTTTGATTCGTCGCCGATCTCTTGTCCAGTTTTCAAGATGCCTGGATCTAGCGAAACAAACCTCCACCAACTTCAAGATGGTAATGATCGAATCCTAGCCGCGCTAGCCCAAATGCAAGTTATCCAAGACCAAGTCTATGACCGCCTTGAGCTCATCGAGGGCCGTATCTATGCCGTAGAGGGAAGGTTGCCTCCTCATGAAAGTGAAGTAATAGGTGACTCCGATAATGAATCCAAGGATGAAAATCCTCTCATGGGGACGACTGTAGCTGAGAAAAGACTCCAATACTTAGAGGAGCAATTGATGTACCTTATAGGGGATGACATTTATAGGAGAACAATCACAGTATGAGGTCACAATTCCAAGTTGCCAACCAACTTCAATATGACGGATATCCCTAAATTCCAAGTTGCCAACCACATCCGTGCCTTCAAGGATTATATGTCTATCAAAGGCATCAAACCCGAGATATTCTTAAGGATCTTTCCTTCATCTCTCGACACAATCCCGAAGCAATGGTTCTACTCCTTAGATCACAAGAAGGTCGCTACTTGGGAAGATGCCGCAATTGAGTTTTCTAAACAATATGCGGATAATGCCGAGATCCAAGTAAACATGCGCACTCTAGAGGTTCTTACCCAAAATGACAAAGAAGGATTCACCGACTTCCTAAGTAGGTGGAGGAAGACTAGTACCCAACTAGTTGAATGCACGGATGAGGCTACCCTTGTGGAGAAGTTTGTGGACAATCTCAAACCCATCTATGCCAATCATTTGAGGTACCAAAACATCAAAACTTTTAAAGACTTGACCGTACTAGGGACGAGGATTGAAGATGACATCCGTAAAGGACTCTTGTCCAAAACGGTAGGTCGAGGATATCAAGGCTCAACAAGTCGTTCATACGGCTCTACTAGCAAGACCTATGAAGTTAACCTTCTCGAGCCATCCAAGAAAAGTATCCCACCAAGGAAATTCACAAATCTTGGGGACACTTACTCCAACGCTCTAAAGAGGTTAATGAAGCAAGGCAAACTCCAACCCATTGGGCCTACTCCCGAACCCGAAAGGATATCCAAATTCTTGGACGAAAACTCGTACTGTGAATACCATTGAGGCAAGGGGCACGACACAGAAAAATGCTACAAGTTGAAAAACGTGCTTCAAGACATGATTGAAGATGGTCGATTGCCAATACCACCGGGAGGTAAACCTAACAACACTCAGAATCCTCTTGGAGTTCTAGTGATCACAAGTGATGAATCTACCTTAGATTGCTCACACCTCATTTCTCCAATCGAAAATGAAATCTATGCAATCGAGAATGAAGGGTTCTACTCTACTATCTCCTCTACCATTTCCGACTTCATCACATGGGCAAGGAGTGTAGATGGGCAAGTTTGGGAATTAGAAAATATGGTGACAACTTTACGCGATCCAAACGCAACACCCAAAGAACATGTACCGCTAATCTTCTCTCAAAATGCTACTATGCAAGAAGTAGTCGCCATGGTAGATAAACTAGTTGACCAAATCATACGACTAGAAGATGAAATAAATGGAGTTTGGGCCGACAATGATGAGGACGAATATCTCATTGAAAACTCCCTAGTCAAGGAAATAGTCCAAAATGGTGAAGACCAAGATGTGGACCACCTAACTCGTTCGGGTCGTCCATATCAAAGCACTACTCAAAACGGTCCAACCAACGTTGTCACACCAAATGATAACGAAGAGGACTCCACGGACCATTTGCTCAAGCAATTACGAAGACGAAGGCCGATCTTTCATCCGCAATTAGTAGCAAGCTCATTCCCACATCGCCAAGCTTTACCGCAAGCTTTGGCCAAACTAAATGTAGCACATAACTAGACACACTGAAGATGTAGTCAACTTGGTCTTCCAAGAATCACCGAAGCTAAGTAATCCTATTACTTTCTCGACGAAGATTTGCCACCTTTTGGCGCCAATCACAATTTAGCTCTTTACATCACCGTCATTTGTCTAAAGAAGAACGTGCCAATGACCTTGGTAGATGATGGCTCCGCGGTCAACGTCATACCCCTCAAAACGGCATACAAACTAGGCATGAAAGAGTCGGATTGGACCCCTACCAATCAAGGTGTGCGTGCATATGATGGTACACGACGAAAGGTGGTAGGACTTGTTAACCTAACCATAGCCACGGGGCCAATTGAACGAAAGGTTAACTTCCAAATAGTGGACATTGACGCTTCCTTCAACATACTTCTGGGAAGGCCGTGGATTCACGCTTCCAAAGCGGTAACATCCACTCTTCATCAAAAGATCAAGATCCCACTAAATGGCAAAGTAGTGACGATCACTTCGTCACCCGAAATTTGAACATGTTGAAAATTTT